>NC_085137.1:74286063-74586063 GCF_035046485.1 Aedes albopictus | reverse complement strand
TTTAAATCAACATCAAGACATTGCTGATTTGACTTGTTATATCCGTCATCTCGAGTTTTGAGCTTGAGTCCTTCCGTAAAGTTTTGCACAGTACCTTCGACCGCATGCCAAGAAATTTTTACCACCTTTGTGTCAAAATCAATCTTATTTTTCGATGAAAGCTGTCGTTCTTGACATTTTTTGAAGGTTCCAATTCACGGTTACTCAATATTTTTCAATTGGGTTGAGTTTTTAAGTGTATGAGATTTTACGTTTTTTGGAAAAATGCAGTACAATTTCTTCATAGTTTTCTGCATACAAACGCAAGCATTCTCCGCCAAAAACAGGGGACAAAAATCAATTCAAATCAATACACAATATCTAAGCTTTTGAATAAGGGGTGCCAGCCATTTTTCCCGACATTTCCCGTAGTGAAAAAGATGATTTGCTGTACATGTATTTCTAAAAGTTCGGTTTTCAAACCACAAATTCATATTGTTGACCAAACTATGTATTTCTTGCCAAACTTCGATTTTTTCTTGCTCTTAAGTTGATCTGCAACCTATCCAGGCTGTAATGATGTATAGAACCGAATACTTGAAAGCTAACTTAGGTCTGCGGGGACGGTCGCTTTAATGTACATTGTCAGATTTTCAGCACGTTTGTGCAAAAACTTTTCGAGGACTTCTTGTTCCCTTGACTCTATTTTAAACACAATGTCAAAATATATTCCGAAGTAAATATTTTTCGATTCCTTACACAATAAGCTTTCATTTGCGCCAGAGATTGCCACGATTCGTTGAAAATAGAGAAATTTCTATCCAAAATGCGGTGGCTAGATTTTGCTGTGTGCATACCTGTGCCCTTGCCGGGAAAGTAGACAAACTTTTTCTTATAATGGCACAAGAGTACGTGGATGGTATACCGGTATACTTTTGTAACAGTGCAAAAGACAACATAAAGAAACTTGATATATCATGTGATAGTATGTGAGGAAATGGAACCATCTCGGCAGGACTTCTATTTTGGGCACTTTTTGCTGTAATTCAGTCAATTTTGAACCAATTGACACAATTTCCGTGTGTAAACATTCAAATCAATTGGTTTGAAATATACTTTGTTGTAGCAGAAATGTGCCTTTTCCTCTTCATAGGTCTGGTGCATTCTGAAGTTCAGGTGTTTGAGAAAGAATCATACTGTACTGTATTTAGTAAGTGAACATGGTGAGCTCGTTTTATCTTATTTTAATATATTTTAGCAGATTGATGCACACTTATTTTAGAGTCACTTGTTCGGCTGTTCTATTTTCGGTAGAAGTTTGGATTACCGAAGTTTAGCACAGTTTTACCGAAGTTCGGTAAACATTACATATTATTCGGTAAAGTTTACCGAACGTTTAGTAATTTTTTGCCGAACTTCGGTAATGTGTTGCCGAACATTAAGTAATCTGAACTTTTACCGAAAATACAACAGCATAATACGGCACTTTATTTTAAGTGTGTGGTGTAGTCTCAAAATAATAAATATTATGAGAAGTGACCTAAATGCAGGTTAGGCTCTCTCAGTATAATATAGCTTAGTCTAATGACCATTTCTTTATAATCTTTCTTCCCTTCTAATCTTCGGTTTTAAACAACATAAAAGCAGCAAAACGACATAATTGATGGTTACTAAGAATCAGTAGAACATCTCCAGGTTGTATTTGTCTCTCTTTCATAATTAATTTACTTAACTTTTTAAGTTATGCCAATAGTATTTAAACACAATTGTAAACATATAACAGTAATTTAGGATTTATATAAACACGTTTTGCATACGAAGGGATACTATAATAGTAACAATTCGTAACAGTACTACTGATTAAACCATGTGATGGTCGAAACACTTCTCATTGTCTAGACTGGGAAACCCGATTTCATTACGAATTTCACAGAAAATTATTTATTCCAGAGACTGAGCCAACTTCTTCTCCTAAGATCAACGAGAAAAGGGGACAAGTTGCAAGCAGCGTAAGATCTCAAGTGACAAAAGGTAGAATCCTTGATTAGTGCTCTTCTTCCCTTCGGAACAACCAAAAGCTATCACAAAAGAAATCGAATAAGTTATGTAGCTTGATTAAAAGCTTTGTTTGATTTTATCTACAACCTGGAAACAAAAAGTCACATTCCGGCAGCTCAATCCACGCTCATATCAAACATCGTAGTACATGGTTTCCCAAACTGTGGGACGCGACCCCCCAGGGGGGTCGCTAGCCTTGATCTAGGGGGTCGCGAGGGACAGTTTTTTTTTCACTGTAACAAACAACAAATGAGGGAATTTCTATGGGGGGGTGGCGAAAACTGCGTCTGTTGGCAAAAGGGGGTCGCGCGACCTGAAAGTTTGGGAACCTATGTCGTAGTAGTATATCCCCAAGGTAACGTGGAATGGGGCAGTAAAAGGATCGAAACTTGTTCTTGCTCCGTGAGATTATGGGACGCATGTAGGAAAACCAATTGAATGGTATATATTTAGTTACGGTGCTATTGAGCGTCAGAGAGGGTTTGTCGTTTGATCCGTTAATCAAACAATAAAATCGCATCGAGTGAAGGACTATCCGGACGGTATAAACGTGAGCTGTTTGAAAGTTGGGACAGTGAATGAAACACAAAAATAGACTTTGATTAGGGAGAGAAGCAAGGAAAATATAGCCAGGGCGGGATCTAAGGGGGGGCGGTGGAGGCCCGGGCACCGGGCCCCCACATTTTAGGGGCCCCCACAAAAACATTTTTTGGTTGCTAACATTAACTTTATTTTTCATATTGCTCAAGTACTGTTCGAAAATAAGGAAAAACATTTTTGGTCATCTCTCCGAGGGGCCTCCACATCCGCTCGGGCCCCGGGCCCCCACAATCCTTAATCCGGGCCTGCGTGTAGCTTTCTTTGAGAGGTCCCTTTGCTGGGAGGTAAGTGTGCCCTAGTATGTGACAAGATAGACCTCAACCAATTCGTACGTCCATCGTCGGCTCGACAAAAAAAAACTCCAAGTCTTGTACACTGTTTATATAAACATTAACATTTTTATGTTTTGTCACTTCTCTTTATTATTGTGTACTGATGTACTGATTTATCGACCGTATTCTATAATTAACTTGATGATTTTGTGGCTATATCGGTCTCTTTCTACTCATAAGTATAAGGGAGTAGAGATCAAAGTGGATAATGAAGTGGATACTTATGAGTAGAAAGAGACCGATATAGCCACAAAATCATCAAGTTAATTTATTATTGTGGAAAAATATCTTAAAATGTAGCTCGCTGCTCATTTTTTTCGCTGTAGATTTTTTTTTTCGTTTAGTCGAAATTGGACGTGGCACGATTATTATCGCACTTTCATGAACCTAAAATATTTTTTCGTTAAAAGTTAGCCTTAGCTGTGTAGATAAGGATTCAGAAGGTTGAAAAATCTTTCATCGGGGAAAATGAAAATAAATTCGATTTTAGTATTTTACCACTTTTCTCATATAATATGGTGTATCACGCAAAGTCGTGAATCATTGAACAAACATGGGGACTTAATAACGCTATATTTTAAAATCTATGTAAACTGTCCAATTAAGTTATTTTTGAGCAAATTAAGCAGAAATGCTGATAGCTCTTCCAATATAATAAGAACTATTAAGTATATTGTGCTCTGATTATACAGGGCTCGATGTTTTACTAACAAGTGAAAATTCATCCTATGAATACTTTTATCCGCATGTTGGACCTATAGGGCTGATTTCTTAACCCTGGCTTAAGCGTTAAATCAGGTTTAACTATATGGGTAAGCCTGGTTTACCGGTTAATGCGAGGTGAAGAAATCAGCCCTTAGAGAATAGCTTTTAATTACTCTCTCGGCACACGCCCTTGATACACGTACTTTAAATTAAGCATATGTAATCATTTTTTTACAGTGAAATCAATCAATGTTTGGTTGAAACAGTTTTAAATATGATGATGATGAACCTGGGCGTGTTAGTGGAATACATGTACGTAAAAAGAGAATCGGATTAAGTACTAGACACTGAAGATGACCTAACAGTTGAGGTTGAACTACGTAACTGCCAAAGATTGCAAAATCTTAGTGGAATTAAAAGAAACAGTACTTAGCTCGATTTTCTTTTTACTTAGTTTTAGGTATGTTCATGTTACATTGTTGTTTATGCTGAGAAAAAATATAACTAATTTTACAGATAAAATAAAAATTGAAAATGTAGAACTAGATTAAGAAGACATCAATGTTTTGGAAATGTCAGAAACTGACAAAGTGAGGCATATTGACGCAATTTGAGATTTCAATACATACAACTTTTTAAGAACTGTTATTAATTCTTCTGTGGTTCATTCCAGAATCATTGGATGGTATTGATACATTTTGATTGCTTAGACCAAGCCCACCCGTGGGCTTAATACTACACACGCAACAGCACGTCGTTAACGATTTTTAATTTCGTTATCAACCCATTTTCGCACCGGTCGTTCGTTTCCATGTGAGTAAAGTAATGATCGGTCGCCTTTGCGCACCGGTGGAATCTATTCTCTCCGTACCATAGGTTTTTTGCACTTCTGTAAATCATCGCCATATTTTGTGTATTTCTATGGGGTTATTGCAAATCTTATTCAGTATAATAATTTGTGCTCATATTCTGAAAGATGGGGTTTTGGATAAGACTGAAAACTGTTAGTAAAAATTGAATTCAAATAAATAATTCCATTGGAGATTTGTACCAGTTTTGGTGCGTTTAAAGATATCATTTTCTCAATAATTTATGATTGAATTTAATCCCCGAATTCAAGCAATCTTTTTTTAAATTATATGTTTGTTGCTTACTGTATGACTTGTAGGTTGAATTTTTATCTAAAATAATATCCATCTCTTCAATATTCATGTTGCCTTTCTCGCAAGAAATTTATCTGAATTTGAGATTATGAGCATCTTTTTTAATAATTAGGTTTATTGAATAATTACATCCCTTGCATTTCCAACACATTTATAACGTAGTTGTCTCCTTTACAACTTCGCGTAGGTCAAGATTCTTGAATCCTGGTCATAGTAGAAGCTGTCTTCCAACAGTCTGCGATAAGTTTGCGCAACCTTTTTTCATTAACGTGTATTTTAACATCAGCTAATTCTATACTCAGTCACAACCTTTTAGTTACAAAGCATCACTCGCAAATCTTAATATACATTGCGATCTTTTGGATGCTGGTATATGAATATTTTGTTGGAAGCAGATTCTATGCGCTTGAAGTAGACTGCGTATTTGTCAAAGTACATAATGAGCCCACTCTCCTTTTTGGCACTTCATACAACAATTGTTGTATTTTAACATCCAACGCCTTGCTTTTTCTATAACGAGGAACCTATAATATGGCAGTCCTGCACACCGCCTATTTTAATTGGTGAAACTTGGCAGCTCGACTACATTTTTTAAGATTTTTATCGGTATGATTTAGTTTTTACAAAAAGAAATAACTGTAGTGTTTCTATGATATCTGAGTTAAGTTAGGTACAGCCAATGCATCTTTGAAAAATCGTAACTACTCTTATCTAATCTCATACATACGCGGAATCACTCTTGTCAATACTGATGCTTGCAGCATATCAGAGATATGACACATGCATCAAAGCGGCCTGGTCTACTGCGTTGTATTTACGCGCAAAGATGATTCTTCGAAATACTTGGAGTACAGAATATTTTATTTCGGCAAGGTACTTCTCGAATTTACAGGGGAGGAAGGATGCGTGGACGGTGAAGTTACCCATTTCGCACACTTTCTTCCTAATGTCTCGTTTATTTAATTTATATTTTTAAATTTATATTTAATAAACCACCCACTGACGACCACCATTTTTAAAAACAGCAATCAAACCGAAACTCTTTTGCCTTTTTGAAATGTACACGACAAAACGAAACGCGAGGCACAGCTCTTTCAAAGCGGAGGATCTCAGCCCGGAAAGTGAAGAAAGAAAACCTTGTGGTCACTTATTACCGTCAAATAGTTTCTTTTCAGGTTAGAAAATACGCACATCTTCTCACCGGAATCTGCGTCGGATGACGATAATTTTGAAACTTGTCGGAACGAACTTCGCGACTTATTTATTTGGACATTTTTCTAAATGTGCGAAACTAAGCTTAACTTGCTGCGTAGAAAACCCGGCTCAAACATGTACGTGTTAAAACAGCAAAACTCACGGAATCACTATACATTTCTTCAAATATTAGTTTCGAAACGATCGGCCGAATCAAAAACTAAAGGTGCGATTATGAGCAATCGTAACTATTTTTAAGAGAAAATCAATACATTTTCGATATGCATGATCCTAAAATTGGCGAAGAAGCGAAAACTTTATTCATAACATACTTAAGCAAAGCTTGTCAATTTAAACCTATTATTTTTCTGCGTTTGTATTGTCACTCTATCACAATTCTATGTCAGACAATTTGTTGTGTTATTCGTGTAACGATCTATGATATTGATTGGTTGAAAATTTCAAATATTTGATGCAAACTAAAATAAATTCCTACCTATACAAAACAAGAAAATCATTCTCTAGAAACTATATACCGGGCAACAAATCCATACTCATGTTCTTTCGTCTCCTCTTTACGCTACCCAGAGAGCTAAACGCGAGAGAGCGCACGAGCCTACGGATAGAGACCGTACTTTGCGTGTCTCTATATTCTAAGCCCTGCTACGAACCGTACGTAAACTTTTCGCTTTCGAGCCCTACTTAGCAACGACCGGTGCGGTTCGCTTCTTTGTTCGGGGTTCTACTTAACGTTAAAACGTTTGATTGAGCCCATGAGTGGGCTTGGTCTTAATAGTTATAATAAAGCCTGTATCCGCAATAATCGGGACACAGAAATACAACTGTAAATCTGTAATAGATACATGACAATTGCTCAAATTTGGCCTAATAATATCTTAACATGAACAAATTTCAACTACAAAATTTCATATGAATCGGTGCAGTACTTTTTGTTTTAGCAATGAAAGAGTAGAATGTGCGCCATTAAATTTTGTACAGCCCCTAGTTTTGCTTGTCAGCGCTAAAACTTTTAAATTTGGCAAAGGAAATGGCTGAAATTTTGAACACAAACCTCCCAATCTACAGTATCGGACAATAAAAATGCACCAAAGCCGTTTTCCCATACAAACTAGTCAACTTTAGATTACCATATCTCAGTTACTTCTCAACCGATTGTTTTCATTTTTCTGTGACGAACTACAAAACATTCCAATTTTCAAAAACTATTGAAAAAGTTCAGTGATAACTATTGTTACAAAAGTTACAGATAGGTTGAATTTTGACAATAAAAATGCACCAAGACAAAAAATTGTATAGCAAAAAATGTTGAAGTCAAATCATGTTGGTCTGTTCAGCAAACTTGTTCGTCATCACACAAGAAACATATTTGCCGAAGACACCATAATGATATGACGTAACCATTTTTTGCTATAACATTTTTTGCCTTGGTGCATTTTTATTGTCAAAATTCAACCTATCTCTAACTTTTGTAACAATAGTTATCACTGAACTTTTTCAACAGTTTTTGAAAATTGAAATATTTTGTAGTTCGTCACAGAAAAATGAAAAAAATCGGTTTAGATATAACTGAGATATGGTAATCTAAAGTTGACTAGTTTGTATGGGAAAATGGCTTTGGTGCATTTTTATTGTCCGATACTGTACATTCGTTGCATAGGCAAAATTTCAAAAAAATCGATGCACTATCAACAATTTTATAGTCGAAACATGTATTGGGACTGAACGTAATTTTAGCCCCTCAGACAGCAATTAGTCAGCACCCTTAACTGTTTCGATTGTACTATTGAAAGTTCTATACCAATGATCATCAAATTTTGCAGACATAATATACACATAATCAACTACCTTCTGTGAAAATTTTATGAAAATTGGCAGGAAATTCAAAAGTTATGAATAGGCAAACATCGCACATGAAAAACACGAAAATTTTTCACTAACACTCACCCCTATCCACACCAATAGCTTTCAAACCAATTGATAAAAGTTGATGAAATTTTGCAAGAAAGTGTCTCTATAAGTATCATAACTGCTAACGAAATTTCATAATTATCATCACAGAACTTTGAACTGTAGCGTAAAAGAACCATCTACTATGCAAATGAAAATTGGTCATGATTGTACAAAATGCTTACAATCACGTCTGTTTGTTTTTCATCCACAGTTGAAAGTAAGGCATCGATTTTTATGAAATTTGGCACAAATAATAAACATACACCAAAGAGTTCTCAGTCAATTATTTGGCCAATTTTACCGATTCATTACAGAGCTACGGACGTACTTCTGTGTCCCGATTATTGCGGATACAGGCTTTACATGGAAGATGGTTGGAAGGTATCGTTTAGTATTTGAGACTCAACAGCCCACTTAATCCTAATGGTTTTATAAGTAACAAAGAGATAACTGCGGTGAGACTATTCACTGAACAAAATCCACAATCTTTTAAAATTTTAAGATTCAGTATGGACAAAAGTCCTCAACAGATCAGAGGCAGAACTTTTACAAATAAGTCACACACAAATAATCATGTGGATGTTGTTTGACATGCAAAGTATGTGCAACTAATACCCGCCATTTCAGGCAAATTAGCACATGAAGAATATGTTCTGCAAATGGTATAAGTCACAGGTGTATGGTGCTTCCTCGAAGGTATGAGTCGCACTAATGGGAAGTGCTTGTTTACCTCCATTACGAATACTTATGTACCGGACATATGGAAGGAATGAAGAGTTTTATGATTTATGACTTTCGGCAGACTGCAGTGGGCTGGACACAAGAAACGAACGCCAAACAAATTTAAACTCGTTTTAAAGACTTTTGCATTCGTTTCTCTCTGAATAGTTTCAAATTTATTATTAGAAAGGGGACTTTTGTAGCGTAGTTGGTTCATCAGATTTGCGTGATACACCATATTATATGAGAAAAGTGGTAAAATACTAAAATCGAATTTATTTTCATTTTCCCCATTGAAAGATTTTTTAACCTCCAGAATCCTAATCTACACAGCTAAGGCTAACTTAAAACGAAAAAAATATTTTAGGTTCATGAAAGTGCGATAATAATCGTGTTTCAACACACCGTGCGTGGTGTCAATCTGTTAGCAAAAAGTTGTTTCAATTAAGGTACACCGGGGCAAGTTGAAACAGGTGGAGCAAGATGAAACACGAAGTTTTGAAACAGATTTCAATACGATTTGGTAATTTATCCTTCGTTAAAAGATTATTTGAATATGAAACTATGCGTTATGGCGATCAAACTGTTTATTATCTTTAGAAAATATCATGTTAATCCGCTGTTTCATCTTGCCCCACCCGTTTCAACTTGCCTCGGTGTACTCTAAGCCTAAAGTACAAAGCGTCCGTTCCTTGGTCCGTTCCGTCGAAGTTTGCGTTTTTTTTTTTGACAGTTTTCCCATGGGAAATGTGTCAAACTACTGTCACGCAAACGCAAACGTATACATTGTGTGGGGCACTTTACAATTTGATCCATCTTAAAAGGTTCATTGAATAGCAAAGTAACCTAACATACAATTAGTTCATTTTTAAAGTTTAAGGAACGGAATGCACTTTGAACATTGTCATAAAATTATAATTGCATAACACTGGCGTAGCCACCCTCCCCCGGGGGGTGGTTGTTTAGGGTTAAACACCCCCCCCCCCCAGAGCCAAAATTTCTGGAACAAATTTCCAGTATAAAACGCTTTATGATGGAAAAAATTTTCGGCTGCGCCGCTATTTTGAACCTACGGTTCAAATTAAGTGTATATTTTTACAAAACGTGAGTGTCAAATAAAAAAAGGTATTATTGAACATCGAAAACCCCTCCCAGAGCAAATTTCTGGCTACGCCACTGTTGCATAATGTTCACCTTCTCCAAGTAACATTTCTGAACTGGTTGGATTCTGATCCTGAAGTATAATGGGAGATTTAAAATCGCCATCTGCAATACAATCGGTAGAAGTTTTTCATTGCACTGAAAGCTTTCTAAAAAGTTTTAAGAAAAATATCATATGAATAACCGACGTGGAAACTTATTTGATTAGCATTAGCATTATGCAAGTCGCACAAATTCGTAGGTGGTTTAGTCCCAGACCGCTGTTATGAGTACACTAAGGTCTTTATTTACGCGGGGGATACGTACCGTGTAAAAAAAACCGTGTTAATTCACGAATCCGTGTGTACAGGGCCAAGGAGCATAGATCTGTTGAGAAATAATTGCCAAAGATCTTCTAGGTCCTCCAAGAACTTCCACGAGTAAAGGCCTTAAGATCTACAAGCGTACTCAATGGAGTGTTGTTACATTCTGAATACGTTGTAACATCCTAGGGGCTGTTCAGGTGAGTCGTCTGGCCAAAATCAACGCTCCATACAAATTTCAAAATTTTTGTATGGAAAAAAGTCTACGAGGGGGGAGGGGGGTCTGAGATGGCCGAATTTTGGTCTACGTGGCTACAGGTCCATGAACCATTATTTTATAAGAAACTAATTTCCATAGATGTTCTAGGTCCTCCAAGAACTTCCTAGTTTTTACATTTCTTATACGGTGCAAGATCATATAGGACCATGGAGTATTGAGCTTAAGAGAACAAATCTTCAAAGATATTCTGAGTTCTCCAAGAACTTCCGCGAGTAGAGGCCTTAAGATCTACAAGGGCAATCTATGGATTTTCATTATATTACTGATGCTGTGCAACATCCTACAGGTCCATGGAGAATTGTTGTGTAATGAACTAATTTCCAAAGATGTTCTTGGTTTTCTAAGAACTACCGTGAATAAAGCTCTTAGGATCTACAAGCGTAGTCAATAAATTGTTGTTTCATTACTGATGCGGTGAAACATCCTTCAGGTTTTCCGGTTGTCAACGCGACTGTGATGGCTATGAACTTTGTTCAACTTCGGACTCACTATTGAGTTCACGCATTGGTAAAGAATCCAAAAGAGAGATGATAGGGTTATTTCTGTTTGGGCTTGGTCGCTACGATAAATAAATGTAGCTCACTTATAAGTTAGTTTTACTGATTAACATACTCAATAAGTACCTTATATAACTCAAAAAGTGAGATACTTTGGAAACAAAACTCGAACGTCATTCGTCACACATACCTGAATGACAAACGCTCTAATTTCTTTCGCCTAAAAATCACTCGCCTGAAAATAACGTTTCTCGCATAAAAAATCTCTAAATGCATTGTTGCAATACTTCATCTGGAATTGCGGTCCAATTGTTTACCATAATGTAAATGTTTGAAGATTCAATCCCAAAGCCAGCATATCGTGCAGTGATAATCTGTGATTGGAAAGTAACGTTTATTACATACATCACAAGCATGATGATACCGTCGATAATTGTTTGTTAAGGCCTATACAGTCAGGTTTTTTTTACGCGGGGGATACGTACCGCGTAAAAAAAAAACTCAGTTCAAAATTCGAAAAACCGCGTAAAAAAAGTCTCACCATTTCTCGACGAATCATGCAAAAATAAGACGATGAAATTTTTTTTTGTATGGAGTTTTCATTTACGCGGCCGCGTAAATGAAAACCGCGTAAAAAAAGACCTGACTGTATTCGCAAGAGTACTTGGAAGACCTAGCTAGAGCATCATTAGAAATCAAGACTCTACAGAACTGTCTTCCATTAAGCTGTAGGATGATGCGCATCAGTCATGCAACAAAAGTCCATTGATTATGCTTATTGGTCTTAAGGCCGTTACTCGCGAAAGATCTTGGATTACCTAGAACATCTTTCAAAACAACTTCTATACAGAACCGTGCTCCATAAATCTATATGACGCATCATTAATGTTACAATAACCTATTCGTTATGCTTGATTATGATCTTAAGGCCTTTACTCGCGGAAGTTCTTGGATGACCTAGAACATCTTTGCAAATTACATCTCCGTGTTCCATAAATCTGTATGATTTTACATCGTATCAGTAATGTAACAACAATTGAGTGAATGCGCCAGTAAATCTTCAGGCCTATAATTGCGGAAGTTCTTGGATAACCTAGAACACACTTACAAAACCGTGCGCCTAGTTCTTTACAGAACCATGCTCCATGGACCTATAGGATCATACACTGCATCAGTAATATTGCAATGCTCCATTGATTTCGCTTATAACCCTAAAGGCCTTTTTTTTTTATTCTTAATCACTTAACCTAATTTACAGCTCTTTTGTCCACTTGGGCACTACGTGAGCGATTCCAATTGGACGCTGCACTTACACTTTTGTACAGCGCCTACATGTATTCTATTCTAATTCAACTATATCGAACTGGTGCCTTGTGCTGCTTCAACTTTTCTACCCTGTCCACGATAAAATGATGAGCACGATTGATGCTGGTGGTTGGCTGCTGTTCCTTTTCCAGTCCAATTGGGGGTCGTCCATTATGAGTTGCGGTTCGCCGATATCCAAATTCCGGGTCCGTTAGAGCTATATGCTCCGAAGAGGGTCAGGTGCCAGCTGCTCTCGGGGGGAAGAGCAACTGACGAAAAATTGCAAGTGTCGGGGCTGGGTTCGAACCCATGACCATCCGCTTATGAAGCGAACGTGTGGACCACTGCGCCACGGGCCCCGACCTAAAGGCCTTTACTCGCAAAAGTTCTTGGATGCCCTAGAGCCTAGAATATCCTTAAAAATAACTTCTCTTCAGAACTATGACCATGGGCATGTAGGATGTTAGACCGTATCAGTTATGTAACAAAAAGCCATTTGTTGCGCTTGCAGTTCTTAAATTCTTTGTTCGCGGAAGTTCTTGGATGACCTAGAACATACAGGCAAAGTAGTTTTCTACAGAACCACGCTTCATGGATCTGTGGGATGTTACACCGCATCAGTAATATAGCAACAATTAATTGATTACGCTCGTAGATTTTCAGGCCTGTACTCATGGAAGTTCTTGGAGGTCCTAGAATATCTTTGAAAACTACGTATCTACAGAACTATGCTTTAAAGACCTGTAGGATATTGCCACGTATCAGTGATGTAACTACAATCCATCGATTAAGCATGTAGATCTTATGGCGCTTACTCGCGAAAGTCCTTGGATAACCTAAGTTCTTGGTGAACCTAGAACATCTTTTAATTCGTTCTTAACAGAAGCATACTCCAGGAATCACCTTTAGGAAAACCCCCATTTAACCCCAAATCTTTTTTACAACTCTTTTCATCAATAACTATTAGCATAACTGTGCTTCAAATCAAATATAATTCTATCTCAACACGCATCCTGCATCGTCCAGGCTGAATACTAATAGGTACCGCACTCACAAAGCGCATGTGAATTTTTAAGGATATCTGTTCGCCAACGCCAGCGGGGAGTCGCCGTTTAATTTAGTGGTGATTTAGAAACGTAGAAGGTAGGTAGGTGGAGTACGAACCGAATTGTCATCGTATTCATCAATTCGATCAAACCCTCAGCTATACGGCGAAAACCCAATTTGATTTGATTTGACTAGGTTTTTACCCTTCTGCTGCGCTACACCGCTACCTATCGCACCAGGATATCAGAAGTAGGATATCACTGTTGAGCCGAAGTAGCACCAGCAGGGCCCTGCCAGCAATTGCGTGCTGTGTAAATTAGATTTTGTTTATTCAAAGTGCCATTGAAATGCGCACAGAACGCACATGCAGAGGAGATCGCATTCGAGGGCACTCCAGTCGTGCATGGTGGTACTTTTTTGCGTTGTTGGGAGATTGGCGTGCAGATGTTAAACATTGTGCGTTGATACCGGCAAATATAGATCCTATTTTATTGCTCTCTGGTTGTGAAACCAATCAAAATCGTATCATCGTCATCCGGTTGAGACAAGCTCCGCAAATAGAAGATTCCCGGTGTTCGATATCAGAAAAAGATATACATCTCTTGCATTGAATTGTTTGGGAACAAGTGCGGCCACGTGGCTGGCGTGTTTTATTGGGTGTTTACTTTGACACCGTGTTTAAGCAGCATGTTTGATACTTTTTGGGAAGGAAATCATCTGATATTGCTGATTTCCTTTCAGCATATTGTGGCATCATCGTGGTAACCATGGCGGAGGGTTTGCTTAAAAAATTAATTACGAGTGTCGACACGTGACCAAGTGTTTAATATAAATATCGCGCTTCGATTGACTTGACACGTGTGAACAAGTGTTTGAGGTGTGTAACTAGGTATCTCGAAAAATGTATACTAGAGTGGGTCATCGTTTATATGGAAAAATGAAAAATTGAATGGTATCTTATCAGATCAAAGCTTTTTTGATCCCATTTCGAGGCCCAAGTATGTGAGCAGAATTTGAGCACGATCGGTTATGTCTACGTTTTGCGCATCGCGTTTAAAGTTTGTATGAGAATTAACATGGGAAAACACACTTTTTTGCATTTCTCTCAAGCTCGACAAGCTCGATTTTTTCTAAAACCATGTAACCAATCAAGTGAAAACATAGCCTAGGGTGTCCCGAAAAACTTGGTCGAAGACCGCGAAGTGATCTGATGCTTATGAAAAAAGTTGTAGCGTTGGCATTGCATGATTTTGTTGCTATTGTTATTCCTTTACATGTTAAAACATAAACACATGCATACGGTTCGTTGCTTATAACTATTTTCACAAACATCGGATCGCTTTGCAGTCTGCAACAAAGTTTTTCAGAACATCTTAGGCTATCATTTTACAGTATCGGTCAAAAAGTTTCAGACAAACTTTTTCAATTTATAACAAAAATGCAAAATGTTTTAACATACAAAATGCCATACAAATTTCAATTGCAATGCGCAAAGTGTAGACGCAACCGATGGTGCTCAAATTTTACACAGATACTCAGGACCCAAAACGGAACCAAAAAAGGTTTGATCTGAGAAAACGGATCCGATGACCCACGCTAATGTATACTGGTAAATATAGTCGGGTCTCCTATTAGACGCTGCCACCCACTTTACGCGCACCGCGTTATCCAGGCTGTCCTCTAACCCATTTAGCTCATTTTGTGTATGTAATGAGTCCATAGCAGCGTTTCTCAAACTATGGGTTGCGATCCACTGGTGTGTCGCGGGCTGATTTTTAGTGGGTCGCGAAGGTTTAGGCGTTATTGTAATTAATATCTACCTTAACTTTCTTAACTTATGTCAGAGAACCTAAGAACTCTGTTTAAGAATCGAAAAAAAAACTCTAGAAATATGTTTTACCACAGACAAACAGACGTAACTCTTAGAGGAAATTTATCAAAAACTTTTGCCCAGTTTAATTTTTATGAGCACACTGCCACCTATTGGTAGAACCGCGCGAGACAATGTCGGCCATGAGGGATTTCAATTTGACGTTTGCTAACACGCACACTACTACACAAATCGCCTGTAATTTTCGTTTGCATCATTCAGCTACGTGTACACTGGCAAACGTCAAAGCGATCGATCACTAGCGCCTCTGGTGGAACGATCGCGCAAATCAAATTAAATTTGAATTGATCGTTAAATACATGTGTCAAGCCGAGTGTAGAATTAGCATTTAAGTTAAAATACACATAAATAAAAATGAAAAAAAATGTGTCAAGCCGTTTTGAAGAGTGTTACGTCTGTTTGTCTGTGGTTTTACTCTTACTTTTATTCCCAAACTTCTGTATTATGAATCCGAAGCATATCGAACATTGAAGCTATTCTGCATTCTAAAATCGATTCTGGAACGATGAAATTTATTATCAGAAGGTTAAGGATTCTAGTAAAGTTTATTATTTTTCAAATTGTCTGTTCTTGAAGGATGAGTTCGAATTAGATTGGTGGTTGCAGTTTTCATTAAAAGGTAGTTCTACAATGCAAAGTTCAATAGTTGAAACAATTGGGATATCGAAAATCAGGCAGAAAATTACTGATAACAAACCATCGAACTCTTGGATATATGTACCGAAACAAATGTATATTTTCAAGAACTACGGTGCAGCTTAACTTTGAACAAAATGGTGAAATTCAGTAATATAAACGTTTTTAAAAATCAGAACATGTGTAACTCCAATAAAATAAGTAAAATAAGCGTGTGTGAAGGATTATAATCGAAGAATAAATTTTTCAGAAGGACTTAGCTGACCATCCAGCAGAACTACAATTCTAAAAATTCTCAGCGGATGTGTAGCGTCGCCTTTGCTGCGCAATCTGTACAATGCATTCAAAAGTTATGCACAAAAAAAAAAACACGCTAAAAAATACGTGATAATAAAGTGACAACGCATTGCACATTCAAGTTATGCAAACGTTGCTCTCCTATCTTCAAAGACTTTGTGGAAATTTTATGTTTTTTTTCTCCTCAAATGTGTGACAGAATTTCTGAAAATCTGTGGAGTTCTGTGTATTACGTGAAACCGGAATGGTTCAATATTTATTAGAAACGATCCAACTCATCTCAATTTCTTAAGACATAAGGTTTAGAGAAGCAGATATTTTGGGCATTTTAACATAGTTTGACTATTTTCTGGAAACGAAAAGAACACTGAAAATGAAAAATGCTTGGAATGTCTAAAAGTAAATGTTACGTAACGCATATCGCAACCCTTGATTTTACACTTTTGACACAAAAATTTTTTGTTTTGATTTTATTAACGTGTATTTTAACCTTTTGCTAATTCTACAGTTCTCACACACAAATAAGTTTATCTCACAATAAAGGCGTAAAAATATAGATAGTAGAGTAAACATATATCCGCGGGAGATGAATCCGTTGTATCCAAACGAACTATCGAAATCTGTATCCAAACAAGCATGACGTCACAATTTGGACAACATGAATGGACCGCCTGACGTCATATTCAATCGTCGCACTTTTGAAAATTACTACTTACACGCTTGAAATATTTTAATCAGCAATATCCGCGGATCTATGTTTACTCTACTATCTATAGTAAAAATGTATTTAAAATACTGTCCCAATTTTCTAAAATGATTTTTTTTGTGCAAATACTTACTCGCGGGTCGCCAAATTCTATTACAATCCAAAGTGGGTCGCAGGCAAGGAAAGTTTGAGAACCCCTGGTCTATAGTAAGCACTAACTGCACTAAAAAATAGTTAGATTAAGACAGCTGAGAAATTGCGGTAAGCGTAAAGTGGGTGACAGCGTTTAATAGGAGACTCGACTGTAAAACTGCTATGCAAAGCATCTTTTTCCACGTACGTTAAGTGGAAAGAAGGGGTAATCTGCCCCAATCACAAGAAAGGCGATCATTTGGAATGTAAGAACTTCAGGGCGATCACTATTTTGAATGCTGCACACAAAGTGCTATCCCAGACCCAGATCATCTTCCGTCGTCTGTCATCTAAAACGAATGAGTTCGTGGGAAGTTATCAAGCTGGCTTCATCGACGGCCGGTCGACAACGGACCAGATCTTTACCGTACGCCAAATCCTCCAGAAATGGCGTGAATACCAGGTCCCAACGCATCACCTGTTCATTGACTTCAAAGCGGCATACGACAGTATCGACCGCGCAGAGCTATGGAGAATCATGGACGAAAACGGCTTTCCTGGGAAACTGACTAGACTGATAAAAGCAACGATGGATGGTGTGCAAAACTGCGTAAGGGTTCGGGTGAACTATCCAGTTCATTCGAATCTCGCCGGGGACTGCAACAAGGTGACGGACTCTCATGCCTACTCTTCAACATCGCTCTGGAAGGTGTGATGCGACGAGCCGGGCTCAGCAGCCGGGGAACGATTTTCACAAAATCCGGAACGGTGACAGAGCTGTACACCCGCCTGAAACGCGAAGCAGCAAAGGTCGGACTGGTGGTGAATGCCTCAAAAACAAAGTACATGCTGGTAGGCGGAACCGAACACGACCGGATCCGTCTGGATAGTAATGTTACGATAGAAGGGGATACTTTCGAGGTGATCTACCTCGGATCCATATTGACGGCTGACAACAACGGTGGTCCTCTACGGGCACGAGACATGGATCAAGCTCGAGGAGGACCTACAAGCACTCGGAGTTTTCGAGCGACGCGTGCTAAGGACGATCTTCGGCGATGTGCAGGAGAACGGTGTGTGGCGGAGAAGGATGAACCACGAGCTCGCTGCACTCTACGGTAAACCCAACATCCTGAAAGTGGCTAAAGCTGGACGGATACGGTGGGCAAGGCATATTGCAAGAATGCCGGACAACAACCCTGCAAGCTGGTGTTTTCAATTGTAACTGATCCGGTTGGCACAAGAAGGCGTGGAGCGCAGAGAGCACGATGGGCGGACCAGGTGGAGCGTGACCTGGCGAGCATTGGGCGCGACCGAGGATGGAGAGCGGCAGCCACAAACCGAGTATTGTGGCGTACTATTGTTGGTTATGCCTTGTCTTAAAGATGTTGAACAAATAAATGTATGTGTATGTATGTATGACGAAGCCACCCCTCAATTATTCAAGAGCACAAATCTCAAGAAGCGAATGTTGATTTGCACTGAAAAATTGATAAATTTGTCACCAGGAAATCACTGTCACGATTTATCTTAGCTCCACGATGTTTTTTTGGCCTGTTGAATCGTGGCTTAGCTCGTGGCGCTACGCCATCCGGTGAAATTTTGGTTGGAAAGTGAATAGCCCGATAAAATGCCAACACAACGCGAATCATATGGCAACCTTGGATGAATGTCGAACTACAATGGTATATATTTGGCATTACGACAAACAGTCTAATAGCACCCTAAAACCTTTCAGGGTGAGCACCCAAGCTTTTGGACCATGTAAAATTTTGGGACACCCTACTGTGTATGTGTAGACTATATCAGACTAGATTATAAGAACATCAAAATTAGCGTCTGTACCATGATTTCGAGTGAAATTGATCGACATGAGATCCCTTTTTATTTTCCAGAAATAGTCCTTTCGTGGCGAACCAGTACAATTGTGTTGTTGAGCAATAACAGTTTTACGTTTTTTTTTCAACTGTTTAGTCTTTAGTTTAGCTGATGTATTGTTTTTGAATTATTGAGCCATTACTTATACTTGCATGTGAGCAAACAAACCTTTGCTTATGTTGCGTGTGAGATTTACCACAACAAGTTAAACCAAAAGTAAGCAAATATTGTAACACATGACAAAGTTTTATCGATCGCAAATTTTTAATTTTCGGTTTATCTAGGTGGACAAAGCTAGGAATCATGCGATAAAGAGTCTTCTCTCTCTTCTTAGAGTTCTGGAGTTCTGAAGTTCTCAGAGTTATGGAGAGCCAAATTTGAGCAACTTGTATGGAAATTTCACTTTTTTGCACTCCGTCTCGAAAAGGATATGTAATGCTTTACATATTTGACCCAAACTGCGTACACTACGTCTGCTAGTTGTTCCCAACGTGAGGCATTTGGAAGGTTAAACTAAACCCCCCAGTAGACGCGCTGCTGTATGTTGTACAACACGTTAAAAAATCTCGCTTGTTGTACACAGCACTGGCGATGGTAGCCACTACGCTAGTTACGAAAGGTTAAGAATGGGAAAAATTACCATTATTTGACGCAAGGGTTATTGAAGGATGAGTTTTAATTTTTCTAATAAATTCAGTTCATATTTCTGTGTAAAATCAAACATTTTCCTAAACAATGTGTATAAAAATTGGGAAAGACATCTTCAGACAACTTTCATTGCCAATGTAGTATCGCAAATGTAGTGAACCTACATATCAATGGATCTTGCTCTAATGTTACACGATTTTGTCATCAAAATGCCCATTTACTTTAACATTTATGCAGAAAAATAAGTTTTACGGAAGGAACTACACATTTTCCAAAAGCATTACAGGTGTTTTCTTGTGGTTAGTCAAGGCCAATGCGAGGTATGTACTTCAAACGGAATCGCTCAAGTAATTTTCGTTCAGTTAAGTTTTTTCCGTGACCGGAATGGTCAAAAAATTTAACACAGCAAGCCTCATTTGATTTGACGTTTCGTTTCAGCTCCGTATTAGGATCTGGAATAAAGCGACAATTGCTCATTTCTTGAGCGATTCCTTGCCTGAATTTTCCGCGCATCGAGATAGGCCAAGAAATTTCTTGCGATCTGCGTACTACTTATTAAATAATTTTGCTATAGGGCACTGCATTGTTTTGATTTTATATGGGATTATGACGTTTCTTGGCCTTGTTGTTTACAAAATTTCTGTAAGAGTGAAAGAGAAGGAGAGAATTTCGTGCAGTGCCCTATATCACGTATCGCCTTTGGCACAGACAAACAGACGTAACTCTTAGAGGAAATTCATCAAAAGCTTTTGTACTGTGTCTTTTTCATGAGCACGAGATTGGCCGTGATGGATTTCGATTTGATGTTTGTCTAACACGCACACTACTACACAAATCGCCTGTAGGGGAAGGTGGAGTAATATGCACCCCCTAAGCAAACGTGGCCCTATAGCTAAGATTAAGATGATTGTATGGGTGTCTTGTGTTTTGAAAGTTAGTTTATTAATTTGACTAAGCGATGCCAACTTTTGGTCCGCGTGATATCAATTTTACCGAATCAAATTAACAATTTAAAAAAGTGTTACGTTTTGGGTGCTGAAAAAATATGACCTCTGGCATTTTCCGCTTTGAATTCTAATGAAATACCAAGCGGCTCCATTTTACTGTTTACGGCAGTAAATGGAAGGAGTAGGAGGAGGATGGTAGTTAATAGGTTGATTCCATATGATCAGCGCGCAATTGCTTAAATTGTGTGCGCTTCAAATTAGACAATCTTTCCAAATGTGGAAAATCAACGTTTTCCACGCTTTTAATTCAAATATTCTTTGCATTCTTGGGCTTGTTCTGCTCAGTTTTACGTCTAGTTTGCTTGCATCGAATGTAACTTCACTTATATAGAGAAATAGGGCGAGGGCGTTCTGCCCCGGGGGTGCGTATTACCCCAGGTTACCCTAATTTTCGTTTGCTTGCATCATTCAGCAATGTCTACACTAACAAACGTCAAAGCGATGGAACATTAGCGCCTCTGGTGGAACGATCGCGGAAACCAAATGAAATTTGAATTGATCGTTAAATGCATGTGCCAAGTCGTTTTTAAGAATGTTTCGTCTGTTTGTCTGTGCTATTGGTATTAGCAATAATCAAACCTTGAATGTTCGCGTGATCCCAGTGCAGTGCTGATGAACTGTAATACTGCAAGAACCCATAAATGCATGTTTGGGAAATAGATGCGCTGTTATACGGTATTGCATAGGGTTCGGTGCTAGTACCAGTTTTTTGTCGTCTCTTTCCAAATGTAAGAATTGTTTGTTAAGTAATTTGTATATGACGCCAAAATACATCGACTGAAATTAATATTACATATAAATTGGTAACTGAATAGGTATTTTCAAACCTGTAGTGATACATAGAACTTCTCTGGACACATATGGTTTATAATATTTAACGTATAACATAACAAGTATTTATGCTATAGATAAATAATTAAGGTTAGCTAGGTATAAAGAGAAAAACAAAAATGTCAAACCTCCATGAGTCGATATTGAAGGGACCATCGACTAATGGAAATATCGAGTAGTGGAACTGAAATCCTTTGGGAAGCTGTTTCAAGGGACCATCATAGTAACCTAGAATAGTAGTTTACGCAACAAGGTGCAGAATGATGATTTTTACAGCACGAGTCGTACATTTATCCAACGAGGCTTGCCGAGTTGGATAATTACGACGAGTGCTGTAAAAATCGAGTTCTGCACCGAGTTGCGTACAACAATTTTTGCAAGTTCATAAATTACCGCTTGAAGATAGTTCTTACCAAAACTTTTTCATCAAACTGATGACCATAGCCATATTTAAGAAAATCTGATCAAAACAGGTTATACTGTGCAGCTGTCACAATTTTTCAAAACTGCATCCAGAAAGCATCGAGAAGTTGATCAAAACTGAAAACAGTGCTGTAATGGTTCATTACGCAACGCAAATCAGTGCTGTAATGAACCATTACGGCACTGTTAATTTAGTGTGGGAAAGTAGGCCTTTTCCTGTCAGATTTGCGTGAGGTAAAACAGCCTATTACGATGAGAAATTGCAAAAATTATTTTTCAGTATGGAAAAATGTATCTCCATGAGTCAATATCACGTCAAGGAACATCGACTCATGGAGGTTCGACTGTATAACTTTTCAACGCTGCTTTCTAACCTGATGTATTGCAGACTACATCCGAAATTGGACTATCACACTTTTTTTTGGTACGCCTAAAAAGTGTGATAAAAGTGCACATTTGCCTCGGATCGTCTCGACGTCTTCGGTGCACTTATTCCTCCATTTACAAGGAATAAGTGCACCGAAGACCTCAACTCGATCCGACTTGTCCCTGCGCTGCAATCACACTTTGAAGGTGTGTGCACGGCACGCACACTGTGTCAGTCCAATTTGGGGTGCAGTCAGCAATATATTTGCTCAATTTATATATGATTACAGAAGCAAGTTTTGTCAATGCCATACCTCCTCTAGCAAAACCTTCAAATTGTAAAAAAAAACTAAATTTCACCCCATGGTTTCTTAACGTTTCGGATAAGATGAATTAGTATACATTCGAATTTGTTGGACATTTTATTTTGGTAGTAACGCTTTCAGACGCATTTTAGACGCTTTCGGTGTGCAATATTACTTTCATCATTCGTTAATCCGTAAAAAAGTTTCAACTAGGATATTTTCAAATAGTGGATTTGAAAGCATCATACGTGAATGAATATATTCGAAACGAAGTTACCCATATCTAATTGTAAATGCACATTGAATATAATTTAGTCCGCATTGTCCCCATAATCACGCGTACGTTAGAACAGTGTTTTAGCAGAATAGCCACACTGCTTCCTCCATTGAAAGCCAAAATTTCCAATCACTATTCTACCGTGTACAGCTCTCTAATACACACAGTACACACAATAGAACACAGGATTTCCGGCTCTCTGACCAAACTTCCACATCGTTTCAATTCAAAGCACACAAATATTGGGTTCGATTCGAACGGTTCGAAAATGGTGCTGCTGCGCAAGCATTGTTTAGAAAAGGCATAGGAATACACAACATAAGCAAGCAAGCAGTCACAAAATGCAATATCTCTCCCTTTTTCGGAAAATGGGACTCCCCGTGCTGAATTGGATGCCGATACGCTGCCACACCACAATGAATTGTAAGCCGAAGCTCGGTTTCATCGATCCTATTCTTCGGTGGTACGGCGGACTGGCTGGGAAGGCCCTCAATTGGAAAACGGAACCTATTCCTCCGTCGTCTCGCACCAAACTGCCACCACCGCACATGCCGAGCTACGCATGTCAATTCTAAGAGCCGAGCATTCGGTGAAAAGCGTGCTGATGCTGTGGAGTGAGGTGATCAATTTATTCTATTGCCTACAGTTAGTACACAAAAGCGCTTCCATTCGACTACTATTTCCCAGCCATATTGATACACACATAGGATATCAATAGATGGTGATGATGTCGGATCGAGACCAGAATGCTGGAATTGTGTTTCTAGACAGGCGTGTTCAACGGGGGAGCAAAAGGGTTGAAAGCAATACCTAGTAGGTATCTCAGTCCAGAAAAATCCTTTTTGATAAATTTAACCACGGTCGGACTTTGTTAAATGAGACCAAAATACGATTGGAGATTGATTTTTGAAAGAAAAAAATGCAATGGAGGCTTTTGAAATTCTATATACCGGAAATACTGTATAATTGAAACCCTCGGAGCCTCCAACCCTGCGGACGGAAACTGTTTGTACTTCGTAATACGTAAAATTCTGCATATTACTTGTAGCTTCGCACTGAAAGTTGAGATTAATCCATCAAAGCAAACCATTGTTATATGTAGCATCTCAAAGTTGGCCATCTTTATACATAAAAATGCAGTGGCATACGTGGGACCGCACATACTTGCGAACGGAAGGTCCGATTTTGGTAGTCTTAGTGTTATTCTGTAAGTTTTCCCCCAAGGAAGGTTTATGAGGTAAAAAACATGGAAAAATCGAGAGTTTTTGAATATCGGTCTTCCATACATTTTGACCGGGGATTTGGTCTTGCCTAGAAACATGAAACGTCAAAAAACGCAGTAGGCAAGACAAAGTTTGCCGGGTTCAGCCTGTTTTGTATAAAAATTGGCGTATGTCCGATCCATTGTACACCACAGTGCAGTTTATGTACAGTATGCGGCAGGAAAAAATGCGAAGGTGTTTTTCAACTTCAAATTTCATTTTTGTCCATTTGACGTCAACCAACCTAATTTACAAGGTTCCATGATCTCTAACAGGCTAATTTTCTGAAAAGTTATTTAAATATTTTCCAATTTTGGTCACCAACCTTTACAAGACGGCGCCTGAAGCTGAAGACAATCAAAATGTTTAAACCACTAAAAAGTACACGGGTCGCTAAGTTTCATATTTGATAAAACAAAATTTTAATTTTCTCTACGATATCATAATATATATGTGTTTATTTCGTCTAGTATGTGAAACTACATGGCTCTGCATTAGAATGGCCTAGTTTTTCGTTGAATCAAATTATTATTTTTTTACTATTTTAGCCATTTTGTTTAAGGGCCATTGGGCGCGCAGTTTATTGATACAGTAGACGTTCGCTCGGTGCAAACAATAGAAATACACTAGAACGCCAATGGCGCTGTACTCAGTTTTCCTATTTAATTATTTTAATAACTTTCGTTGTAATAATTGATTATGTTTGGGTGCCCATCTTGTAGAGGACCTTTTGTTTTGGTAAACAAAATTTATTTGACACTTATAGTACTGCTACTGACGCTGTAAGGGCGAGGCAAACTAGATGTTAGTCACACGAACAGTCGCGACATTGGATTTCTGTGGCTGGTTATTCTAATGTGCAAACGGTTTAACTGCAATGCTTTTTAACTGCAAGTTCACTAAGTGCAACAATTTTGCAGTTACCGCACCGCTATCTGTCAAAAACTAGACGTCAACAGAGTTGCGATGTTTTTCGAATGCACTACAGGATACTGCATGATGACGTCACGAAGCCGTGCACTGACAGTTCAGCGAGCTTGTTTACATGGACTTAGTCTCTGGCGGAGATCCGGCAAAATTATTTTTCGATGTAATTTCAGTAAAACGATAATTAGACGATTGGTTTTGTACTAGTAGAGTTGAATATAATTGATATTTCCGTACCGTAATGGTTTCGGGATGGAAAACGTAAATTTAATTTTCGCCGCTCGTTAAAAATTCTAACACCTTGTAAACAAGCTCGCTGAACTGTCAGACAAAGTGAGGTTAGATCAGGTGCTTGCAGTACCCTACAGCATTGCGATGTTTTTGAGTGCATTCTGGCTGCGTCCAACAGCAACTGACAACTGTTTGACGGCTGTCAGTCGTTGCCGTTAGCGAATTTCATTCGGTAACTGAAACGTAAACATGTTGCACTTATCGAACGTCTACTGTACCCACTTTTTAGGCTTACATTATCGCATGTTAAAAATCAAATATATTCATTTTGATTTTGTAGTGCTAGAATATAGACATTGGCTGATACACTGTCATAAAAAAAAGTCATATATATCCCAAATTTTGCGTGTGATAGCGCCTTGAACTTTTCGTATTTTTTCCTGTCGCACCCTGTATGTGTGAATGAATGTATGTTGCGGTATAACTCTAGAATACCTCAGCTAATTTCAACTTAAGTTGGCATACAAATTCCTAAGGTTGTGGAAGTGGTTATATGGGTATTGGAATTCAAGATGATGACTTCGGTTTCAAAATGGTGGCTCTACAATGTATGTTGTTTTATTATGTTGCTGTTTTTATATTGCGCTTTGCAAGAAAATTTTAGCTTCACACTTTTACCCATCCGACAGTCAATTGTGCGCCAGGGTAAATCTCTTGTCATGGACAGTACCGTCGTTGGGGGTGAGAATGGGTCAAAAAAGGATACTCAAAGATTGTTTGTTAAATAACAAATGCAATTGAAGTCGGAATAACTTTTTATTTGGTATGTATACTCTCCTATGTGGTAATGATAGTTTAGCAAGAAAGTATCACGTTATATGAATTGTTTACTAAACTACAAATGATTGAAAATTGACCCAATCTCACCCCTTAGAGGGGGTGAGAATGGGTCAAAGTATTCGAAATCACCTATCTAAGAATATAAGTTAATTTTATTGATCATATCTAGTAGGGGTGGTGGGGGTAAAATGCACAGGGTACAGTTTCAAGGCTTTTATTGTTTTTCAAAATGTTTTAACGATTGGAGCTTATGCCTAAGCATGAATCATTATACTTCTACTGATCTTGAACATTAAAATCAAATAAACCTCTTTAAAATGACAAAAACTTTAAAAATCACGTGAAAAATCAGAAATGATGTAAAATTTGCTTATTATTGCTAAGGTTTTCTCGTAAGTTATTTTCAAATTATAACAACTTTTACACCCTAAACCAATAAAGTCCATGTAGAAGAGTATATTTTTTTTTTACTTATTCGTTTATTTGGAAGGCTCGGGCGCCACATGGGCATAACTGAGCCGAAATCTTTTGTTTTTTTTTTAACAATGGTTATACATTTTACAATTTATTACTGCCTTAAAACTATGTTAGTTTGGGAAGCCGAAGTACTCGCGGCTGTTTCGAGGTTAAGGATTGAAGAAAAAAAAATGGGAAGGACGGATTTATGGGTTTAAAACTAAATTATTTGCTAACTTATACTAAAACATTGATGGGACAAATTGTCCATATCTGTAACGGAACCAAAAAGAAAGGACTTTATCGGTAGAAAACGACAAGAAGAGGACAAACGGAAGGGGGGTGACGACAGACAGGGGCGAACAACAAAACCAAAAGGCGGACAACGAAAACAAGGAACGTACTACATCAAACTCTGACATCAACACGTTTCAAAAACTGGTAAATCAGGTTCATGTATTCCAAATCAAGTCCTGCCAACACTTCTCTAACGGGTTTCTGTTGTTTTCCTCGGACCCGGAGAATTTCATGCAGCTCAGATCTGACCTCATGATACTCATTGCATCCCCACACGACATGTTCGATATCCTGGTAAGCCACGCCACAGACACAGAGATTGCTTTCTGAGAGTCCAATACGAAAGGTATGTGCGTTCAACAAATAGTGGTTGGACATCAGCCGACACATCACACGAATGAAATCGCGTCCTAAATCCAACCCTTTGAACCATGGCTTCTTCGACACCTGTGGAATGATGGAGTGCAACCATCTACCCATCTCTCCATCTCTCCATTTGTGTTGCCAGCTGATCAAGGTCTCCTGACGGGCCAATTCAAAAAATTCGTCGAAGGCGATTTGACGCTCATAAATATCGCCTTCGCTAGCGCCCACCTTAGCCAGAGAGTCCGCTTTCTCATTGCCCGGAATTGAGCAATGTGAAGGGACCCAAGCTATGGTGATGATGTATGAGCGTTTGGACAAAGCACTCAAGACTTGGCGTATTCCTTTCAGGAAGTACGCTGAGTGCTTCATCGGTTTCATTGACCGAACAGCCTCCAGAGAGCTTAGACTGTCGGTAAAAATGAAGTAGTGCTCAGGTGGGAGAGTGCGAATGTACTCTAAGGTGTAGTATATAGCCGCTAGCTCAGCAATATATACCGAACATGGCTTTTGAAGCATAAAGGTGGCGCTATGAAATTCGTTGTAGACACCGAATCCAGTCGAATCATCGGTTTTAGAACCATCTGTGAAGAACTGTCTGGCCCAGCTAACATGCCCGAACTTACTTGCAAAAATTTGTGGAATACCTATGGAACGAAAAGATTCCGGTATACCGGTGATCTCATCCTTCATAGAGAGATCAAAATCCACAGAGGAGCTGTCGAAGTCTGAGAAGTTGTTACGATTGGTGTTAACCAGAGATGGGCTTACCTCCAGCGTCATGTACCAGTAGTACACACTCATAAAACGAGTTTGGGGATTCTGTTCGAGCAGCTTTTCGAAGTTTTCTATGACTAACGGATTCACAACCTCGCATCGGATGAGGAACCGGAACGACAACTCCGCAAAGCGGTCTGTCAGAGGCTGTACACCAGCAAGTACCTCTAAACTCATTGTGTGAGTCGAGTTCATGCAACCTAACGCGATCCGAAGGCAACGGTACTGAACCCGTTGAAGCTTCAGCAAGTGTGTTTTCGCCGCGGATTGAAAACAGAAGCTACCGTATTCTAAAACCGATAGAATGGTTGTTTGGTACAGCCTGATCAGATCTTCCGGATGTGCTCCCCACCATGTTCCGGTAATAGTTCGCATAAAGTTGATTCGTTTTTGGCATTTCTGTATCAGATACACAATGTGCTTCCCCCAGGTGCATTTGGAGTCGAACCAGACGCCGAGGTATTGTGAAGACATGCTATGAGTGATTGTCTTACCCATCAGAACGAGCGGAAACTTTGCCGGTTTGTGTTTTTTAGAAAAGACAACCATCTCAGTTTTCTCCGGAGAGAACTCGATACCCAGCTTGAGAGCCCAAGTAGACAAATTGTCCAAAGTATCCTGTAGTGGTCCTTGCAGATCGACTGCTATTGATCCCGTTACAGAGACAACACAGTCATCCGCAAGCTGCCTTAACGTGCAGTTTTCCATGAGACAATCATCTATGTCTCTGACATAAAAGTTGTAAAGAAGGGGGCTTAGACATGAACCCTGGGGGAGGCCCATGTAGCTAATTCGTGAAACTGTCAAGTCGCCATGAGCGAAACTCATCTGCTTCTCAAACAGCAAATTATACAAAAAGTTGTTCAGAATTGGTGAAAGGCCACTGTCGTGTAGTTTGTCAGAAAGAACATCGACACAAACTGAATCAAAAGCCCCCTTAATATCCAAAAACACTGAGCCCATTTGCTGCTTTTGAGCAAAGGCAAGCTGAATTTCTGAAGAAAGCAACGCAAGACAGTCGTTCGTACCTTTGCCTCTGCGGAAACCAAACTGTGTATCTGACAACATGCCATTCGATTCAACCCATTTGTCCAGTCGAAAGAGAATCATCTTCTCCAACAGCTTCCGTAGACAAGACAACATCGCGATTGGACGGTACGAATTATGATCCGACGCGGGTTTACCGGGTTTTTGAATAGCTATCACTCTCACTTGCCTCCAATCATCCGGAATGATGTTGTTATCCAGGAACTGATTGAACAAGTTCAACAAGCGCCTCTTAGCGACGTCGGGGAGGTTTTTAAGCAAGTTGAACTTGATTCGATCTATTCCTGGAGCGGAATTGTTACATGAAAGAAGAGCAAGTGAGAATTCAACCATCGAAAACGGCCTATCCATGTCGTCCCTATCCTCGGAAACATCACGAATTATTCGCTCCACGGGTACGGAATCTGGACAAACTTTTTTTGCGAACTTGAGAATCCACCGAGGAGAGCTTTCTCGATCCTCGTTGACCGACGACGCGTTACGCATTCTTCTACCGACGTTCCAAAGAGTTCTCATCGAAGTCTCGCGCGACAAACCCTCGACGAACCGACGCCAGTAACCGCTTTTCTTCGCCTTGATCAAGTTCTTGAACTTGCTTTCAAGGGAAGCGAACCGCTTGAAGTTTTCGACCGAACCGCGTTTCCGAAACTCTTTGAACGCCGCGGATTTCTCGCGATAGATTTCTGTACACTCACTATCCCACCACGGATTGGGGGGTTTCCTGCGAACCGACGGACCTGGCACTGGTCGACGTTGTGCCTGAAGCGCGCTACTGATGATCAGTTCTGATAGAAACTGATACTCTTCCCGCGGTGGAAGGACTTCTACCGATTGCTCACCGTCGATAATTGCTTCTGCGTACTTCTCCCAGTCAATGTGCTTGGTGAGATCGTAGGCGATGTCGATAGATGGAGGTTGATGTGACCCATTGGAAATAGAAACAACAATCGGCAGATGATCACTACCATGGGGATCCTGGATAACCTTCCATGTACACTCCAGCGATAGTGAGCTCGAACAAATTGAGAGGTCTAATCGGCTGTTTCTAGGGCTGCCATCTTGAGCTGGAGGTGCCACTCGTGTAACTTCTCCGGTATTCAAAATTGTCATGTTGAAGTCGTCGCAGAGGTCATATATCAACGTTGAACGGCTGTCATCGTACAGTTCCCCCCAGCCTGTACCATGGGAGTTGAAATCTCCCATGAGCAGCCGAGGCTCGGGCATAACCGAGCAGATGTGGGCGAGATCCCTGCGAGATATCACAGTTCTCGGAGGAAGATATATGGAGGCAACACTGAGGGTTTTACCTCGGATAGTCACCTCACATGCGACAGCTTCAATGCCTGTCATCGGATGAAAATCGACTCTGTAAAATGAGTGCTGCTTCTTAATCCCTAGAAGCACCCCTCCGTACGAGTCGGATCGATCAAGGCGAATGATATTATAATCGGGAAAAGGTAAGGTTACATCAGGTGTTAGCCATGTTTCGGATAGTGCAAAAACATCGCATTGTAAATTGTTAACTAAAAATTTAAAAACGTCTAATTTCGGTGTAATACTACGACAGTTCCAGTGTAGAACCGAAATCGTATCTTCGACCTCGGTGGTTAAATTAGCCATCGAAAGATACGATTGTCGCAAGGAGGGGCATTTTAGAAGCCAACTGCTTCAAAAGAGGGGTCACACAAGGAAGAAGTCCTTTTACAATGTTCTTCACGGAATCTGAAGCATTGAAGAAGCTGAGGATGATGTCTACGATGCCAGAGAGCGTAAACAATGGTGCACCCTGAGGTTGCTCCTGGTACTCCGAATGCTGTCTTTCCGGTTGAGAATTCGAAAAACGTGGGACATCTGGGATTTTAGATGTTCCCGGGAGTGATGGAAAGTCTCGTTCGTCCTGGATTTTGAAACCCGGAGGGGAACGTTTTGTGACTTTCTTACCACTCTTGAAATTTGTCATGGTGGGTTGGGGGTCGCTGCTAGGCAGATTCCGAGGTTTTTTGGTGGGTCTCTGGAGCCTCATCCGTTTCCTCGTTTCACCCTTGAAAACAAAGGGAACCCCGTCCCCGACCTCAGAGTCAGAGCCCTGATCATCGAGAGATAAAGACGAGTAGATGTTACGGGATTCAACGGTCGGGGCAGCTTTTTTCAGCATTTCGGCGTAGCTTCGCCGTGATCGCTGCTGCAACGATCGTTTTTGATGTTTTTTCTGCTGTATGTACCTTGGGCAATCAATCAGATCATGTGGACGGTCGCTGCCACAATAAACACACTTGGGCGGCGTTTTACACGCACCGTCCACATGTCTCTCCCCGCATGTTGCACAGCGAGGTTTATTGCTGCAGTACTGAGCGGTGTGGCCGAGCTGCTTGCAATTGATGCAATTCATTACCTTCGGTACATACAGCCTCACAGGTAGCCGAAGTTTGCCAATCACCAGCAGATCTGGTAATGCAGATCCGGAGAAGGTCACAGAAAATTCTTCAGATGGTGTGTAAACCTTCTTCTCGCCCTCCTGGGATACCGAATGCAGTTGCCGGCAATCCAGTATCTGGACAGGAGGTAGAGAAGGATTATGGAAACGACCACAGCCTTGCATGATCGTTTCGCAGGTCAAAGATGCGTCGGCGACCTTCCCCGAAATCTCTATCGACGCGCTCGGTAGGTAAACGAAGTACTCAAGTGTAAACAACTCGCAGGCCACAATCTCATTAGCGTGTTTTCGGTCGCCTACTGTCACCCGAAGCTTAGCTGTACCGACCATGTCAATGGAGACAACGGAAGAATACCGCTTAGTCAGATCCTTGCTGATTTGAACGGTGTTCAAACGTTTGCCTTTGGGTCGGAAGAAAACAACATATGGCCCGCCAAAGTCGGGAGGGTAGGCCTTGAGGCGGGGGGACGTCGAAACAGATTTACTGTTGGTGTCCATTGCAGAAGCACCAGGGTGAAGGGAGACAAAGGGATTAGCATTTACATCGCCTTGTTGGCTCGAGCAGTCCGATGCCAATAACGAAGCTTCGTTGATGCGGTACGACGTACCCCCGCCATCGTCATCATCGCCCATTGTGGTAGTTGACTACCACCACGGGGCACTCAAAAAACCTTAAACTAACACTATCACGGGGACGAGAAATAATCAAAAAACAAGGGACAAAATTAACGCTACAGGAAAAGTGAGAAAAAACTGCTTATGTACCAAATTAAATCTAATCAAAGAGTCAGTGGAGAGGGGGGAACAACGAGAGGTAACTTTATGTACAGTAAAACCTCCATGAGTCGATATTGAAGGGACCATCGACTCAAGGAAATATCGAGTAATGGAACAAAAATCCTTTGGGAAGTTTTTTGGGGGGACCATCATAGTAAGCCAGAAATTATTTTTCAGTATGGAAAAAATTACCTCCATGAGTCGATATCGATTCAAGGAACATCGACTCATGGAGGTTCGACTGTACTTATCTTTGTGTACTCTGTTTAGCCACAGGCTCGACGACGACGGGTCCAAGCGATCGGATGGCCCGCACAGGGAGGAAGCGAGCTGCTGCTGAGCGCCCGACGCTGCGCTGGTGTGCGGCGGTTGAACGCTCTCTGCTCTTCTCTCGGTGGGCTGCTGCTGTCGACGACGATGAGCTTGGGTACTCACTGGAAGAAGCCGATCACGGCCGCGCGAGCGCCGCGGTGTGCGGGGGGTGCTGCACTGCTGTGCTCGATAATTGGATAATGCGCCACGTGATATAATGAAAACGAAACGTGAACTTTACTCAAACCAAACGAACTTTTGCGGCAAAAATTGTGGCCTAGCCAACCGCACGCGTCCCACTAGGGATTTTCACTTCAACACTTGATCACTCGGAAAACTAGCACTGGAAAAAGCCACCGAACTGGATAGTATCGGGAGATAAACCGGACGAACGAAAAGTTGCGACTGTCTCGCACGAACGCTCGCCAAAGAGTGTAGAGTATATTTGACCGAAAAAAAAATAAGTTTTGTAAAAAAAAATAGTTTTGGAAATAATTTTAACGTAATCACACCTTGGGGGTAAAATGGACAATCGGCTCAAATTTCACCAAAAATTTTTTTTTTCTTTGCAAACTCCAGAATCATCAGCCGTCATACATATCGTGAGATAGTTGAAGTAAAAAGTTAAAAAAATATTTTATATCAACAAAATAAAATTTTCATCCAAAACAGTGCTTGTTTTTTACTCTATTTTTACAATAATTATTTAAGTGTGTTTCAAAATTTGTATTAAAAGTTTGAAAACAACAAAATAAAGGTAACCCTGGCCAAGTTCGCAGGGTTTGACGGTATTAAAGTGAAGGCTATTGTAATGTAGTATTCTTTAGTGAATCATATCACCTTTTTAACACTTTAATGCGCCTCCAACGGTTCATCACGAACCGGCTGCTGCAGATGAAGTATGGCTGATCATATGTTTTGGCATGCTCGATAAACACGGAGGGACCGCCGGGGCTCAATAGATTCTATACCCAAGCAATAGTTCCAAGTTGGTTAGATTTGAGAAGGTTTTTAAGATCGTTACAAATCCTAGTAGAAATATTATAGGTCTTGTGACAGGTTTTGAAATCTTTTTATTGCAAATAGACTTGAAAATGCTGTTTGGGCTTTCTTTCCCACGTTTTTTGGATGATTTTGATTTACTACTAAATTTACAATAATTTGAGTAATATACAATATTGAAATATATTTAAATTAGTAATTTTATTAAAACAAATTTGTTTTTTTTTAATATTACAATGATATCCACACACTTAAATCCAATTCTCGAGCTCGGCAAACAAAAATGCCGAGCAAGAACGGCAACATGGAAAATTGCTGATATTTCAGTATTCAAAAGTGCCGTTACCGAGATTCAGCGAAATTTTTTACTAAGAATCTGTAAAAACACCTCAGATAACCGAACTTCGTCAAACAAAATTACTGTACTTTTCGGTAATAAACAGTTGTACCGGAATCAGCGATTGCGTTTGCCGAGATTTCGGCATATCCACGATATTTTGCTGGGATACAGTAACGCAGCTGTCAGTTGGAGCTGCATTCGCATTTTCATCGGCGCCATGTTCGTTTCAAGTGTACAAAGTTACATTTTAGAGATTTCTCACAAACAGCAAACAAAATGTTGACGATGGTAAGCTAAATTCTAACGCTAGATCATGTCTGAGTACAGAAGACGTACGGCTATGGGCAGCTTCGTAAGTATTATCATAAATATTTTTATTTCTCTTGTAGACGGATTTACGTTTTGGAATTTTCGCTGGTGACGGCGACTCAGCAAGCTTGACCGGCACAATTGTAACCAGGTGCATTTGCTAGCTGATTTAATCGGAAAACTATGAATAATGTATGCTCATTGCTCATGCCTCAATAATATTATGTTTTCCCTGCCTAAATCGGTGTTGAATTTTGTGAAAAAAAAAACTACGAAAAAATGTGGGTGGAAGCAGGGGAAAGTTAACAAGTTGCTGACTTTTCGGCAATTCATGCTTCATTTTAATTAACTGATTAATCGGCAATCTACGGTTTGTTTACATTATTTTTGACGAGAAAACAGCAAAAATTTTGCCGAGATAATCAGCATTATTTGACGTTTTGTCATAAACTGGATTGCCGAAGCGCTCAGTAACTTGAACTTTTGCCGAGGTGATTGCTGAGCACTCGGCTGTGCAAATCTCGGCATTTTTTTTGCCGAGATTCGGCAATAAAATCTAAGTGTGCAGTAATATTCTCTTTATATAAATCTAGTGAAATCAGCCGAATAGTGAGAAGGAAAGTTGCAGTACTTAATAGTGCTGATAGATTCAAAGCTAACGTGCGAACAATGGATTACTGTACGAATTTATACTAGCCTGTTTGCTTTCCCACATGGTTTGACTTTTGAGCGGTGACGACACCGCTCAAACGCCAAATTATCTTTGGGAGTGGGCGGGCCAGCCCAAGTTCGTGCAGTGGACCATACTTTAACACTGATTGTTTCTAAGCTGGACGTAACTTGTGTATGACTAGGCTGATATTTCTAGGTTACGGGGGGAGGAAATGACTTGGTTTATCTAGGACCGATAGGACAAATGAACGGATTGGCTTTGTTTTAATAGTTAGGTTGTTTTCGTATCTCGTATCATTGGAAGCCCATGTTCAAAACTAGTGTCTATCATTGGGGATGGCGCCAACATAGGTGTTATCGCAGTAAAGGTTGATCGTCTTCAATTGATATTTGACCGTAATTAATTCGATTATACATAAAATAGATAGTAGAGTAAACATAGATCCGCGGACACCGCTGACTAACATGTTTCAAGCGTGTAAGTAGTAATTTTTAAAAGTGCGACGATTGAATGTGACGTCATGCGTTCCATTGATGTTGTCCAAATTGTGACGTCATGCTCGTTTGGATACAGATTTTGACAGTTCGTTTGGATACAACGGATTCATCTTAGCGGATCTATTGCCGTTTTTCTTTTTTAACCTGGGTTGGAACTGGATTGGCGGAAAATATGTAAACAAACAACGTCAAACAAACTTTAGTACAAGCGAAACCGAAGTCGGGTTGGGGTTGAAACTGTGATCTGATCCAGTTCCAACCCAGGTTGGAACTGGATAATAAAGAAAAACGGCATATGTTTACTCTACTATCTATAATACATAATATTTCTTGAAGATAGCATAGGCAATTGTCAACATAGACAGCATTTTGTGTTATGTTGTTTCCAGGAAGTAATAGCAAGGATATAAACATTCCTGGTGCTTCAGGTTCCGCGGGTAAATGTTTATTCTGATAGCTTCATAGACTTCACATGACTGAGGGTGGACATGACTAATACATCTACGGGAGGGAAAATGCAGAATTTTGATTAAAACTACTTAGGCACAATGTAAAAACTAGTGTTAAATTGGGCAACATAGCCTATTCCGTCTAAACATTGGTCTTTATAGAGATGAAATTTGAATAACGGGTTCAGCCTTGACAAACAAGCTGTCACGCAGCTCCAACTGAAAACCCATAAAAAAAAGAAAACAACAAAATAAAGGTATCGTATGGAATTTGATAGTTTGTATTTAAAAACATAGAAATAATACGCCGTTATATAACTTTTAACGACTTGTTCATTTTGCCCCATCGATTGTCCATTTTTTGGTGAAGAAAATAATCAATGAAAACAATATTTTTTAAATGCAATCCCTTTACAAGAGTTCTAGAATATATCATTATCTTCCATGTTACTCGGAGAAGCAGATGGATTTTGCCGTATTTCCACTGGAAACGACCAAAATGCTTAGGTTGTCCACTTTACCCCCACCACCCCTAAACCTACTTAAAACATAATGTTATCATGACGAATAAAAACTTAGGTAATTTTGAAAGATGATTAATTTACCTAAAAGGGCTAATACAACCGAAAAAATGGTGGAAATTTGATAAAATAACTGTATCACCATTTTTAGCCATCATAATCATCCTCATTAAGAGTTTCAACCTCCATGAGAGAAGGAGAGATTACAATGAGGGAGGGGCGCATTGAAAGATTGATTGTAGAAAAACAAACATGATAGTTTTAGTATACTGCATAAGAAATGTTTAACCAAACCCTCCGTTATAAACTCTTATGTACATGATCATTGGCCTCTATATTTCTAAAGCAAATCACTCCATCTCAAGATAGAGGGTCGTTCAAATATTATGTTGAGTCTATGTTGTCAGCTTACGATATTGCAGTACACTAAAGATTTGCTGATGATTAGAGGAGCTGCCCAAACACATGGGTGTATTGTTATAAATATGCCACAAAAGTTCAGCCTATTGGATGCAGTGGCTTAATTTCCCCAACAGGGGACGAAAAAAAAAATTGTTATAAATGATTTTAGGCACTATACGTATTACATAATACACTCGTTTGACACTCCTTGACATATTTTTTAAAGAAAGCGTGCTTTTATGAAGATACGGTGAACATGGCACCCCTTTAATATCAAATGTGGACTGGATAACAAGTTAAATTTTTTTCAAAAAATGTTCAACTCGCTGTAAATTTTCGAAAAGTGCATCAAATATTCTCAAATTTTTACTGTAAGTTCATCAACTAGATGTGTAACAGTGGTTCAAATTTGGAAAATATCGAACCATTCTCCACGAAGTTATAGAGATTCTTGGAAAAGGTAAAATTATCCGATAGCCATCTTTGAGCTGTTATATCTCCGGATTCAATGAACCGATTGCAATGAAATTTTGACCATTTATGACTTATATAATGAGCTATGAAAAACCATGGACTTAATTTAATATTCTTAACACGGAAGAAAATTATAACGATGAGATTATTTTTCTAATAAAACACCAAATTATCCAAAATACCAACATCGTTTCAAAATTCAAGATGCAAATTATAGTTCATTTAATTTCCCTATAATTGACTTATATATAAATGTGTCTTGAAGAAAAGAAACAACATAGCCACCAATAAGTTTTAAAAGTAATAGAATGCATATTAAAAATAGACCAATTTACTGAAAAATCGTGAAAAAATTAAAATCGCTATAATTTGGTCTCTTGTTAAAAATTTCAAGTTAAATCAAATGTTTTCCAGAGTACATTATATTATTTTTGAATGATCAAAATTTCATTTCAATCGGTTCATGGAATCCGGAGATATAACAGCTCAAAGTTGGCTATCGGATAATTTTACCTTTTCCAAGAATCTTCATAACCTCGTGGAGAATGCCCCGATCTTTTCCAAATTTGAACCACTGATACACATCTAGTTGATGAACTTACAGTAAAAATTTGAGAATGTTTGATGCACTTTTCGAAAAGTTACAGCTAGTTGAACATTTTTTAAAAAGTGAAAATGTTGCCTGTCCCGATCATTTTGTCTATCCCCTGTATATCCTGTGCTCAGCTTTTGTTCAAAATAGGTTGCTTTAAAATGGTTGGAAAATCGATTATTCAACATCAAATTGTTACCTGGGACCTCCAACAAAGACTAGCGTTTGAGTCCAGCATGAAGAAAACACCAATGCAAAACCTGTAGCTGTCGTGAAGATCAGCCTAGTATTCTAGGTTAAAGGGTTGGTGACAGGCCCTGCGAGCCAGTCGTAAAACCACAAACCATCAGTCTAGAACTCAACGTTCTGCCGTCTCGAAACAACTCTCTAAATGATTGTTGTAACAGTTTCCATGTAGAAGCTCGTAAAATCCCAGAGCATACAGAGACCATTCTCCTGATATGATCAAGGAATCAAATGATTTCCCGTGTAAACTATCTAAGATAAATTTTCAATCAACACTCAAATCAAATATCTATGATAACGCGATGCATTTTTCCTGCTGTGGGAATCAATCAAGGATTGAATCATAGGATTCAATTTACGAATTTTACGAATTGATAACGATGTTTTAAGGACGCAACTTCCTGTCAAATTTTCATTCATAAAATCGGCGTCTAATGGCATCTTGTATTATCACAGAGAACAGACATTCAAGTCCAATTCCGAAACTGTGTAAGCTGTAAGGAATTTAACGGTCATTTGAAATGGCAACACAAGTGGCAATTCCATAGCGGCGCTGCTATCGCAAAGTTCTCATGTCATTGTCAGTGGTGAATATGTAACTTAACTAGATATAGTCAGAATTTTCCCTTTGAAGAAGACTCGAAACAGAGTCGAAACGTAAAGTAGCTAGATCACACATATTAGTCGAACTCTCTTAAGTACCTATCTAGATATACTCACCACTGATTGTGGCAACTTGCTGTATGGTGGCGCTAGTGTCAACGCTAAAAAAAAATGAGTTCTTACACGGCTTTCGAGAGAAAATTGGTTCTAGCTTGGTTCTCTGTGGTATCTTAATACCCACGCTGTTTGCACCATTTCATTGCAGAAATGGAGAATTTATCATCTTACCATACAAAAATCCAGCTCACTACTTTCAATCTAGTACTTCACTGATTGCGTCCTGTTACTCCAAAGTATTTACTCTTTAAAAGATATTTATCTCGTTATTCAAATGTACAATCCAAAAAAGATTCGAAAGCATTCTACTAGGATGTTGTTGCTTTCATTTGATGGAAGAAGAAATATGTTATGATGAACTTTGTCAAGAATCTCTCAAAAAGTTGAGTTGTAACTCCCAAGAAGAGTAGATATTTCGGTACTAAAATATACAATTGAATTAAAATTTAATAGGGTTCTACTAAGTAGGATATTATAGCTTTTATTTGATGCTCAGAGAACCCAAATCGGTTTACAGACCTCTGAGAAACGTGACTTTTTTTATAACATACGCACACACACATACAAATTTGCTCAGTTGGCGTGACCTACCCCTTTTCACAGAACCCCTAACTACACCCACGTCACTCTCTTGTGATTGGTTTTGCATGCCACACACATCAACATTCGAACGAGCAGCAATTTCCCTATTTCGGGATTTTGTACACAAGGAAAATTCCGCATTTCCGCTCAATATGCGCTTTTCAATATTTACTCAGGACGCACTCAATATTGGAAGGTTTTCCCTTTTCCCACCGTCATCATCGTCATCAGACAACCATCCCCATACTATTATTGGTGGGTAGAGTCTCAACGATTCTAAAATGGGAATTAGATTTAGAAGCATCCGTGCCCTGAATCGGTTCGATTTGCCAACCGACAATGGAGTGCAGGCGCGGTGGCGTTCGGGATTCGGGAAAATGTGATTCGTTTGAAGTCCCTTCAACAAATATTTTCCATTTATTTCCGAACCTCTATGGATCTGATTTATTGACGCACTCGCTGCTATTGGAAGGAACTTTACAAATACCGAATTTCAAAAGAACGCTGCGGTTGAACACAAGGCCCTGCTCGCGAGGTTGGTTAGGATAGGAGAATGGTCCTCTGGGTTTGCACTTCCGGACAAATGGAGCCGCAGTCAGTTGCAGGACGATACCGGCGTGCTTGTGAAATTCTGCAAATATTTGCTCTTCTAGTTCGTCAAGGGTTGTTTCTGTTGATAGGGTATGCGAGTCCGATCCACTGGGTACTTCTTGGCCCGATGAAGAATTGTCCGAGTCTCTACTTATTGAAATTGAGCTGGTTGAGGTAACAACATTACTCACAAGGTCCTCCAGGACTCCTTGGGCACATTCCCTAGCTGCATTTTGAATAAACTCGTCGACTTGATCCAAACTCATGAGTAGCAGGTGTTCGATTATTTCCCTTGCTTCCTGTATCGTAAGGATTCCTTGTTGCTTCAGTGCACGAATTTTCTCTTCCAAGTTTTGCAACAGCAAATCGTCGATGAGAACTTTGGCAATTGAGTCGTTCATGGAACTACAGCTGCGCAATGAACTGACTAGACTTGACCGAGATAGTTCTTCATCGTCACCTTCAATTAGGTACACCAGTGAACGGATGAAACCATCCAGGTCGAAGATTTGATCGATACGTTTGACTCCTAGGCTCGCATAGAACGGTACTATGGACTTGTCTGGGTCCGGAAGGTCATCCATGGTTGAAAATTGAACCCATCCGAAGTCAGAGTATGATTCCACGACTCGCCCTGTTCCGGCGTGTATAATTCTTGCATCAAATTCTTTTCTCTTCCGTTCCGAAAGCTTGTAGACTCCATTGAACCCAGCTTTCTCCGAACGATAAATAGCCATTCCAATGTGCTGTGCGACTCTCAAATCTACCAGATCATCCGCCATCTCTTTCACGATGTGATCCCTGACACGGTTCCTGAGGACTTGGTAGAATCCATCTCCGTTCACTTGAACCACGTGGTCATAAGTACTTAAATAGCCGGCATTTCGCCCTCCCAGATTCATCACCAACCGATGAGTGGTTTCAAGACTTTGAACTCGGTCACTCACCACTTGATAGCTAATCCTAACCACATTGTTGAACGATACACTGAATCGAACTCTCATCATCAAATTGCGGCACTCATCCAACAGCACCTTGGTCAAAATCAAGTCGGATCCGTTGATGTAAGGCGACCAAATCCGCTCGGACCACATAGTCTTCCCCCGTCGTCGCATTGCCTTCGACTGCACCGAACTGGTAAGATTCTGCTCGTCGTAGTGCATATATTCATGCAAATTGCCACTCACCAGAAGTACCTCTGCCGGAATGTAGTCCCGGTCGGGAGTTTGAAGTCCAACGATGGCCGCATCCAGGGTGATGACTTCTAACGTGAGGCGATTCGATGTTTCCCATGTGTACTTTTGAACGTAGATGTCCTTCTGCGAGCACGGGTCTGTGAGATGTCCGAATTTTGAAACGAATAATTTGAGGTTCTCCGATTGGAAAATTTCAATTTTGTCCGACATTTTGGAATTTTGTTTGTGTGCAATGATTACTTCGATTGAACTGATAAACCAAATTGAACGTAAAAGTCAGAGGTCCCATTAGACGTGACAAATATTTGGGCAAACAAACCCAACAAATGACCAACACAGCCTGAATCAAAGCAATCTTGGATATTGAGCTTCTCAGAAATTATTGGACTTTTGTGCAATCAATTTTTGCACAGTGATTAGTCCTGTTCAACGATGTAGGTTGAACTTGTTCGAAGTTGCTGCAAAATCAAAATCCCAGTCCACCCCAACCACGAACCTAGCAACCACCAACGACTGTCCACCCGCTGCGACCGGAGGCCATGAAAACCCAGCACACAACACACTATCCATTACTGTATCTTATAACCCGGTCTAGAACGAATTATCAGCGCATATCACTATTCCTTAGAGCCTTTTAATTATCCCTTAACACCTGTTGTGATCGAACCGTCCTAGTAGATTGCGGAACACGAAATCTGCCCGAAAAAAAAAATAATTTGGTGAAGGTCATATTATGCTAGATATTTGATGAGTTCGTCTCCCTTGTTATGGTAAAATGTCAAATATTTTTGTGCAAACGCCTACTAATATTAGTGAGTGTGCAAATTAGTCCTGTTCAATGACGCAGATTGAACTTGCTCGAAGTTGCTGCATCCTGCTCTTACCCAAATTTGTCAACAAACGGGTAAGAGCAAGATGCAGCAACTTCGAGCAAGTTCAACCTACGTCGTTGAACAGGACTATTGTATCTCACTAAATCAAAATTGCACTAGAGTCTAGAAATTCATGAAATCATCAATAAATGTCGGCCTTCATGGTAAATATTTGTCATAATGACCAACAGTCTAATGGCACCATTGCCAATTTCCATTGAAATACACATACCTACCAGATGCTAGTTTACCTTGTCCATGTGTTAGGCAAAGTTTGAGTACTGACCAAGGACTATCATGAGTGGTCATTCACTATTTGAAATTGTGACCTCAGATGGCAAGACCGTGATGCTAGTTATCAAGTAAAGTTTCAGACTTCTCTCTCTCGGGACCGAAAGCAAATGGAAAAGTGTGATAGAAATCAGATAGAAAAGTGTCGTCTTCGGCAAAGTTGTTCAGAAGGACTAGATCATTCTCGTGATTCATCAATTGGTTTTGTCACATTTCCAGCAAACTATTCTCACGAATTCCAAACGCCCGAAAGTCAATAGCCCGACTGTTACAGATATCCAAACACTATAATAATTAACACTTTCCGAAATCAGTTAAGGAGAAACATCTAGAAATCTTATTTCAATTTTGTATACAAACTTTAAAGGCACAAATCTGACGAAGGATGCATTGGACCACGTTGCATTTGTTTATCCACGCTTTGCTTACATGCAAATAGCGGTAGAAAATCAAATCAGATGCATTTGTTATCGAATTTTCAAGACTACTGCTCTTGAAAACGTGAGTAGGGATTCAAGCCGGCCTTTGTGGCAGCCATATTTGTATTATCTGAGTTTTCACCTTAAGTCGTCGTCCACGTGTTTGGCCGAACGCCATATCCAGGTTGTCAGCGAAAAGTAACTGAAAGTATTTCCATTAGATTTTTCTTTCCATTGAACAACAGACATTTTTGGCAATACAGTAATGTCCCGATTTTATCACTCCTTGAGAATTTCGAGGTGATAGAACAAGGAAAGTGATAGATTCGGGAACGTTTCTGATAGGGAGATGGCTATCAATTATGTCACGCAAATATACAAATCGTAACATTTTTTTATAGGACTTCCAAAATATTCCCATAGATCGTCACACTTTTATGAACGCTCCCCTTATATCTTCTCCATGAAAGCGTGACGTAATTTATGGGCATATTCATGGCCGTTTGTTCTGCAGAGGCTTATCCAGGCAGTTCTCTTAGAGTTTATGCACGGATTCTGGTTTTTCCATGGATTCTTCCGGGATTGTTGGCGTAACATACCCACATGGACAAGTCCTCCTCTTCGGTTTAGTGTTTTATGAGCACTTCCACAGTGTTAGGCTGAGAGAATATTCCCTGGGAACCAGATTTTTTTCCATTATTTTTCCTCAATTCCTAGAGGTATTCATCCATAGTTTCACCTCACATTTTTTAAAACATTATTTTATATATATTCCTTCCAAGAGTTCATCAATGATCACTTTGGGGGTCTTTTGCAAATACCCCAGGGATTCCCTCCGGAATGCTTCTCTACGGCCGTGGTCACCAAAGTGCGGTTCGCGGGCCGCACGTGAAGTCTAGATCTCTATGTTGTTGTAGAAATTTCTGTATTGTTTCTTCTCGAGGTTGTTCTAAAGCCGGACCAATGAAGAATAACTGCTAGAATGTTTTGCAAATCAATATAAATGTTACGATACAATCAGTTGAAAAATAGGCCTGAGGAACACTGCTCTACGGATTTCTGCCCTGGATTCTTCCAGGAACAGGAATTTTTCCAGTTATTTCTAACTGGATTTCTTCGAAAATTCAATCCATGATCTTATTTTGTTTTTCAGGGATTCCCTGTTTCAGAAATCTCATTCCTCGTGAGATAGCTTTTGATATTTCCAGAGCACTATCTATTTCTGCAAGGGACCCGACTAGAAAAATATACCAAGTTTATAACACATTGTGTTATGATGTTATAATATTTTTATATAACTTATTATGTTATAAACTAGATACAGAATGATGTTAAAATAACTAAAATTGTAACAAAAAGTACACCGGTCTTATCAAAATTATATCCTTTTCGGTTATAATAAGACCAAATTATAACACAATATGATATACATTTTAGCTTCAAGAAAACTAGTTTCTATTAAATTTTGATACAATTGTCTAAAATGATGTTCTGAATGTCAAAGAATCAAAACTAAATTATTTCACAATGAGTTATTGAACAACATCTATAACATATAATATGATACAATTGAGTTGTAATATTTTTGAACACCAAAACATTAAAAACAACACTCATCAGTAACATTTAGCCAATTTGAGAATTATTTTTATTGAGCAGATTTTTCTGCTAAAACTCCATTTTCAAAATGTATGATAACAATATTGTCAGACGCTGAATATTACCACTATAACATGACACACTGTTTTTGATTGAGGAACACCAGCAACAAAAAAAAAATATGGCTCGAAAATCCCGAAATTTGGATTATCCGGGATGAATTTTTTTTGGAGTCACCCGGCTAATCGAGTCGAACCTGTATTGAGCTCTATTTGATTCTGCATGGTCAGTGTTGCCAGCAATAATAGAATGTCTCACATCATATCAGGAATATTGAACTATGTATATTTGAATCTGTATGATCAGTGTTGCCAACAATAATATATGTTTGTGTCGCAATGTGAAACCATGTACTGTACTTGAGTAGGCTATATTATCGAACATTCGAATGGTCAATCTCACATCGAATCTGGGATATTGAGTTACATTTGACTCTGCATGACCAGTGTGGCTAGCCACTGCAAGAATTCCATGTAATTAAATCACTTAAAAAATTTCTATGTTTTGAAATGACGCCAAAGACGCCACTTGACTTACCCAAGTAACACACATGTTATATAAAAGTTACGACAGCGCAAGTTTTGGTTGTATAGAAGTTTATTTTACGTTATTTCAACACAATGTTAGAATTACGTAAAATAAACTTCTATACAACCAAAACTTGCGCTGTCGTAACTCTATTATAACATGTGTGTTGCTTGGGTATACATAATCTTAACTGAACATTCGAATTCGATATCTTATCACTAAACCGTCTTGATCGATGTTTGACATCATGCAAATGTAGTGTTGCCAGCTACAGAGATAATTTTGAAGAACTAAATTTTACAAAGACAAGTACTCAAGATAAATCTAGATGGCTTCCTGATAATGTGTTACGTTACTGTAAACTACAATGAGCATGAACACCATCCCAATTGTAGTGAATTACATATTCTGATTTCTGTATACAGTTCGGCAGTGTTTCCAGCTTTAAGAAAAACTTTTATTCTATGCAACATGGAATAGCGTTTAACGTCTACTTAAATTATGCTGAAGAGTCTAATATTTTGCGGACACTCATATGGGGATTTTTTTTATTATCTTACAAATTTGTGTGAAAGTTCTCAGAATTCGTTGATTTTTTTTTTCATAGATAGGGTTCATACATATACACTACCCGTCATAAGTACGGACTCACAAAAAGTATTGCAACAATATTGCATCACCCTGACTCACCTTGATATCTCTAAAACCAGAACTCCTACAAAAATGCCGCCTTCAGAAAAGTTGTTACTTTTGGTCTTCTGAATAACTCTAGACTAACATTTGAAAAGGGCGGAATAATAGGGTGGGGCTAATTTCAAAAAACCTTTCCGATATATGATTTCCCAAGTGAAAAGTGATCCACTAGTCGAAATAAGTGAGCTGTACAACAATGAGCGATTTCGGTTGATATTTAGGGATGGCGCAAAGGGTTCAAGTGAATTTTTTGCTAGAACAAACTTTCAAAAAACATTTTAAATTTAATTTTCAAACTTAATTTTTCTAGACTAAATCGGTGATTCTAGAACGCAATTGGGCTAAATTTTTGCTCAAAATTGCGATATCTCCACTGGTTTTCGAGATATTTAAAAAAAATGTCATATTTTGGTATCCAACTCAAAAAATACTGAAAAACGACATTTTTTCAAATATCTCAGAAACCAGTAGAGATATCGCAATTTTGAGCAAAAATTTAGCCCAATTGCGTTCTAGAATCACCGATTTAGTCTAGAAAAATTAAGTTTAAAAATTAAATTTGAAATGTTTTTTGAAAGTTTGTTCTAGCAAAAATTTCACTTGAACCCTTTGCACCACCCCTAAATATCAACCGAAATCGCTCATTTTTGTACAGCTCACTTATTTCGACTAGTGGATCACTTTCCACTTGGGAAATCATATATCGGAGAGATTTTTTGAAATTAGCCCCACCCTAGCGGAACAACCATTGCAAATTCTCACTTGTTCCGTCCCTCCTGGGCGTATTTCAATATTTTTATGCAAACTTTTCCCATAAACAGATAGAGGGGAGTCAGATCTATCTGTTACTGGTAACAGATTTCATGAATAATGGGGGGTAAGCCTTGGAGGGACGGGAGAAGCAGAAATTCGAAATGGCTGTTACGCCCTTTTCAAATGTTGGTCTAGAACTTTCCTGAAGACAGCATCTTTGTAAGTCCTCAGGTTTTGGAGATATCGAGGTGAGTCAGGGTGATGCAATATTGTTGCAATACTTTTTGTGAGTCCGTACTTATGACGGGTAGTGTATTTGAACAAAAACTAAATCAAAAAAATCAGGGTCGCCAAATTTTCCGGAAAACTTCAGTGCAAAACAAAAAAATTCCATAGACACCACATACTTTTTTTGTCGGGGCCCGTGGCGCAGTGGTCCACACGTTCGCTTCATAAGCGGATGGTCATGGGTTCGAACCCAGCCCCGGCACTTGCTATTTTTCGTCAGTTGCTCTTCCCCCCGAGAGCAGCTGGCACCTGACCCTCTTCGGAGCATATAGCTCTAACGGACCCGGAATTTGGATATCGGCGAACCGCAACTCATAATGGACGACCCCCAATTGGACTGGAAAAGGAACAGCAGCCAACCACCAGCATAGCATCATCGTGCTCATCATTCTACCGTGGACAGGGTAGAAAAGTTGGAGCAGCACAAGGCACCAGTTCGATACAGTTGAATTAGAATAGAATACATGTAGGCGCTGTACAAAAGTGTAAAGTGCAGCATCCAATTGGAATCGCTCACGTAGTGCCCAAGTGGGCAAAAGAGCTGTTAGGTTAAGTGATTAAGAATAAAAAAAAACACATACTTTGAAAAATTATAACTCAAGAACGAAGTATAATAGACACATTTTTTTATGAAATAATAAGCAACATAAGGGAAAATTCTCAAAAAAATTATTGGAAGGGAACTACATAACCCAAGTAACAATTTGATAACCTCTCGGCTTCGGTAGCATTTTATAATGGTTTTATTTCACGAAGCATTTAAAGATGCTCAGCATGAGTTGCTTCTGGGATTCCTCGAGGAGTTCTTTCTGGGATTTATCCAGACTTTTTCCCGGGACACTTCCAGGAACTTCTTTCGGCATCCCTACGTTCACTCCTACAAGGATTCCTTCAGGATCACTTAGAATTCTGCGAGGAATTTCTTCACGGGTGTCTCCCATAGTTTCTTCTGGAATTCTTCCAGGATTTTCTTTCTTAGATTTCGCTAGGAGTGCTATCTGGATATCTTCCGGGATTCTCCAAAAGTTATTTTCTGGATTCCTTAAGAAATTCCTTCAAAACGTTCTTCCTTGTTTTTTTTTCAGAAATTGAACCAGGATTTCTCTAGCAGTTGCTTCTAAGACTCTTCAAATAGCTCCATCAGAAATTCTTCCAGGAGTTTATTCATGATTTCTCCAAAACTTCCATCTGGAATTGCTCCGAGAACTCCTCACCGAGTTTCTTTAGAGATTTTATTTATTTTATGTTTTTTTTTTATTTGTGAGTTAATTCATCTGACAATAGTTATTAGTCTTAATGAATTTTATATACTATTTCTAAACCTATTTACATTCATTCTGAAGTCAAAATTAGGATATGCTTCATTAAAATATTCATCATTGAGCGAATGGGCTTATTAACATCGTAGGCGAAAGAAGTCGTTTAAGCGAAGCGTATATGTGGGTACATTTAAATATATCCAACGACGCCAGCAGGGAATTTTACCGGCCAGAATTTTGAATACAAACACTGCCTTAGCAGCTTTCCTACGATGTTCCAATGTCTCGATGTTTATCAGCTGGCATCTCGCTTCATACGGTGGCAAAGTGAAGGGATCATTCCAAGGAAGATTGCGTAGAGCAAATCTTACAAACTTCCGTTCAACAGCTTTCAAACGGTGAATCATTGTGGCATGATACGGATCCCACACAACCGTAGAGGGTATGGGTTGAATTAGTGAAACGTACAAAGCTTTCAGTGTATACGTGTCACGAAACTCTATGATTTCCTTTCAAGATTCCTCCAGGAGTTCCTTTTGGAATTCCTCTAAAAGTTCCTTCAGGGACGCCTTCTGAGAATGTTTTCAGAAGTTTTTTTTGGATTCCAAGAAGAAATTCCTGTGGAAATGTTATCCTTCTCCTGTTAGGAATTGTTTGAGGAAACTTAGAAGGAACACCATGAAAAATTTCTTACAAAATTGCTGGAGGAACTCCTTAAGAAATTGTTGGAAGAATTCTTCAGGGAAGCCCTGTAGAAGAAACTCCTGGAATAATGTCATAAGGAATTCCATAAAAAAATCCTGGAGGAATGAAACTCTTGCAAGATTTCCATTGAGAACATCTGAAAGAATTCCAGAAGGAACCCCAGAGGTAGTTTTTGCAAACATCTTGGAAGGAGTTCCTAAAGGACTCCCAAGTGGAGTTTTAGAGTAATCCCAATTTTATCAGGTCCCAGACCCCAACCGCATAGGTCCATAAACCCTTTCAGAGTATCCTTTTGTATGTCTTATAAATGTATACGGACTACCTTTGAAAAATGCCAATTGTTATTCACCGTGACATTTACCTTAAATATTTGAAAAATTGCGATTTTTCCGTGACTTTCTTGCAGAACTGGTCTAGCCGCACAAGTTTTCATATACCATATTCTCAGGTTCACCTTCTAAAATGAGCTGTAGGTGGTTGAATATAAATATGACGGAATGACTTTTTCAGCACTGATAGTGTTCCAAAATTAATGTGTAAGCCTCGATCTCGGCAAATCTATTGAATATATTGCAAACCTTATACCATATTTGAATGAAAAACGAAAATCTGCTGGATTTTGTTGAATTTCAATTATACTTCACCTTTGATCTATTACGCGAATTCTACGATTTTTTAAGAATAATAAACTTTTAAGTGAAATAATTTAGTCTCTGTAAAGTGCACCCCTACGAACCATGGTTGTTCATTTATGAAGTTAACACTCACTGCCATGGAGAATAATATTTCTATTACTGCCATAGCACCGTACCTGGTACTTAAATACCCTCTGAAATGAACGGCGATCAATAACAAACACAAACCATTGAAGCTGTGGAAGCTGGCTTCCGTTGTTCTCTCGTTTGTCCCATCTCCGTTTTGAGGATTTTGCCCAAATGGGCATGAATGAAAAACCAAACAGGCGCGTAAGTTTGAATAAAGATTTTCATAAATCCCGGTGTATCATATGGTAGGTTTTTTCTGTTTTCATTCGCTTCGTCCCATTACCGCTCACCCCGAACAAAGTACACGCGTACCGTGAACCATGGGGAGATTGATCTGTGCAATGAAGTGAAAATGAACAGTAGGGGTGCCATTGTTTATTTTTACTTCACTGCACCGATCAGTTTTCCACAAATCCTATAGAGAATTATTTGAACTTTTCTAGGATTTAAATATTACATAGATCGGTAATGATGAATTTCTACTGGGTAATCCTCGCTGAGACCGGACCACTATTTACACCTTGTCTTCAAAAATGTTTAGGGAGGCGATTTTCTGAAAGTCCTCGCTAAAAAGTAAAGAAAATGCAATTAATTACTCAAATTGATGGATCCCCTGTTAGTAAGAGCCACAAAAAACTTTGCAGTCCCCTCAATTTTGGTCAAATGGTGGCTCATTTAAACCGTTATTACTCGAAAGTATCACCAAAAACCACCTCAAAACGAATTGTTGTTGAAAAGAGGAAAGATAGAGCTACTATTTACAGTAATAGAAAGTTTGGTCGGCCATATTGGTTTTGGCTGCCATCTTGGATTTTTATACCAAAATTATGTTTTCACCATGACGGCAACCATTGATTTTCAAAATTTTTACATCAATTGAAAGCTGGTACATTTATACATAACATAGGTAAAATGGATTTAAAATAATAATCATACAAATGATCTTATAAAAAATACCAATTTTATGGAAATTGAAGACAGAATCCTGGAAATGTGTTCCGATAAAGAAACAGTTCAAAAGAATGATCAGGTTGCCCCCCTTTCACGGTAATCCAACACATAATGGCACGTCAAAAAGTAGCACTTGAAAAATTTGTTGGCCACGGCAAGGGTGAGGCGCGGTCGGGAGGAATTGAGCTGCATTCGTTACTGTTTGCTGAAAGGATCTGAAGTTGCACAAAGAGCGATTTTTGATTCGCTGCTTGAATAACATTTTTCTGCTTTGTTTGATGGACGGGCCTCAATAATAACAGTTGGTTTAGAGGGCTTAATTGCGGCATAATTTCTTATATTCAGAGCAAGAGATGTTTCAAGAGTAGGCTCCAGTGGATTGAAATTTTGAAATTATCATATATTATTTGGACGAATAAAACCTCTAGGTCTGCCCAGAAAAATCTCATAATCCTCTCGAAATTATCCTTTCATATGCTTCTAATTGTCACATCAAGCCCATCCAGGCGACCGATTATAGTAATTTATGATGTTTAATTTGGTGACAAATATGAGCAATGATATATCCCGTTCGGGGGTAAATTGTTCAACCAGAACATGTGCAAAGCTCTAAAACTACTTTGCAACCACGTCGCACCCCGATCGGAATGGGTAGGGGAGAGTGTTACAGCATGTACCAGTATCTGAAAATTACTAACAGCTTGCTTAACACAAAGCAAACAGTTTTTTTTTTTCGACCTGGAACGGAAAGCTTTCATTCCATTACCAATGTCTGTGCCTTGTTACATTCGCTGCTGCTAGAGGGATGGCAGCAGGGACGAAAGTCCTGGGGCCTGACGCATCCCCCCGCTTGCGAGTCAGCTGTGTAGTCGCCGGCTAACAATAGGACTACTAACCCCAATTCAAGGTGTCAAGCGACCCGTGCTGAGGAATGAGTGATCGAGGGGGTGAAAAAGATGCTCGATCTTTAACGGAGTCTGTGGGGTACCTGGGCACCCCCCACAGTAAGCTGTCCCTTACCGCGTTAATGCAGGGCTCTGCCGTGGTGGACATTATTTCCCGTGCTACTCGTGGGATTTAAGGAGAAACTTCAGAGAATACAAACATGGCTGCCACAATGGCCGACTTGATCCCCTACTCACGTTTTTTAAGAGCACCAATCTTGAAAATTCGTAAACAAATGCTCTCGGTTTGGAAAAGCTGCCTCTTTTTGCAAGTGAGCAAAGCCAGGATAAACAAGTGCGGCTAGATTCAATGCTTCGTTCGTCAGATTTGTGCCTCTAAAGTTTGTATGCAAAATTGCAAAGGGATTTCTTGATGTTTCACCTTAATCATGAAGTCAAATAAACAAAATCAATATCTAGGTGGAAATAGTGGTGGGATCAACCCCTTCGCAAGAAGCGGGTTGATGAGATCTCCGACAAGGAAAAGTGAGGAGATAGGCGCTGGGAGTTACGTACGCAGCTCAAGCGTGGGTGCTCCAGTCCACTTCCCGGCAAGCCAGCCGGTGGAGGTTATGGACGGAGCGTGGTTGTTGAGGGCCGTCAACCGAGAATCCAAAGGACGGTCCGCAATAGAGGTGGCTGAGTATCAGCTTGGCAAAATCATCGACTTTGCGTCCACTAAGTCGAACATAAGCAAGGACCTGAAAACGGCCTTGCTTCGACTTAGGGCGTCGATCGACGATGCTAAGCAGGAGCACGCGGCACTCGCATTGCTGACTGCTGCAGCAGCGGAGCCTGCAATTGAGAAAGTGCTGAAGTTTACCCAAACGGAGGCCTTCTCCTTCGCAGGAAGTCCGAATAAGGCGGAAGCGACTGCTCGCGACAAACGGGGCAAGCAATCGAAGAAGCGGGCGAGGCAACCGTCAAGCGAGGAGCTGTCTGGCGGTGCCCGCAAGGCCAGGCGAATCATTACCCCGAAAGTCGGTAATAATGCCGGAAGGTCTGACCCCAGCCAGGGTTCCCAGAAAGCTGGGAAGGGTGGGCCTGAAAAGGCTGGCCCGTCCCGGAACGATGGGAACAAGGGGTTGCGACCGCTGGTGGGCCCTCAACAGCCACAGAGCAGGGCGATCCAAGGGGAGGACCCCCCTTGGACGAAGGTAGAGCGGAAGAGGAAGAAGAAGGCGAATCCACAGGTAGTAGCGCAGGACGCCAAGCCAAGGCGTAGGAGGGCAGGTGCCAAGCGCGTGAAAGGCGACGCGATCGTCATCAAGACGGAACAGTCCAAGTACTCGGACGTCTTGAAGATGATGCGAAGCGACGCCAAGCTTGAGGGTCTTGGAGCCGACGTACGCAGTATTAGACATACTCGTACGGGCGAGATGATCCTGGAGCTGAAGCGCCAGAAGGAGCACAAGGGCGCCGCCTATAAGAGGCTGGCAGAAGAGGTCCTTGGTGAGGGTGTGCAGGTGAGGGCTCTGACACATGAGGCGACTCTGAAGGTCAAGGACATTGATGAGATCACCGAAGTGGAAGAGCTCGTCACGGCACTGCGGCAACAGTGCGATGTGCAGGTGGCCGCCGCAGCCGTTAAGCTACGGAAAGGGCCAGCAGGGACACAGATAGCTTTGGTTCAGCTACCTGTGGCGGACGTCAAAAAGTCCGTTAAAGTAGGGAGCATAAAGGTGGGTTGGTGTGTATGTCACCTGACATTCCACGAGCCACCAGAGGTTTGCTTCAGGTGTCTGGAACCAGGACACAAGTCGTGGTACTGCAAAGGCCCCGACAGGCGCAAACTGTGCAGGCGATGCGGCGCTGAAGGTCATAAGGCCCAAAGCTGCAAGAGTCCGCCCATCTGCATGATCTATACCGGGAAATCCTCGAACAACAGACATCCGATGGGTGGTCCAAGGTGCCCGGCCTTCAAGAAAGCCGCAGTGAACAGCAAATCACAGTGCAGGTAACGCAGCTCAACCTGAACCACTGTGATGCGGCTCAGCAACTGCTTTGTCAGGCGGTTCCTGAGTGGGAGACGGATATCGCCATCATATCGGGCCCATACCGAGTACCCGCCGGCAACGGCAACTGGGTCGCGGATGGGACCAGAAAAATGGCGGCGATATGGACGACGGGTAAATACCCCGTCCAGGAGTTGGTGTCTACTACCTATGAGGGCTTCGTGGTCGCCAAAGTAAACGGGGTCTTCTTCTGTAGCTGTTGTGCGCCTCCGCGGTGGCCGATCGAGCAGTTCACGCAAATGCTGGACCGCTTAACGACCGTGCTAACAGGGCGAAGGCCGGTGGTAATAGCGGGTGACTAATGCCTGGGCCGTGGAATGGGGAAGCCGTTTCACGAACCAGCGGGGTCAGATCCTGCTAGAAACACTGGCCATCTTAGATGTCGACTTGGCTAATGTCGGTACCAAGAGTACCTTTAGTCGAAACGGAGCGGAGTCAATTATTGACGTGACCTTTAGTAGTCCTGGCCTAACAAGTAGTTCGAACCGGAGAGTAGATGATGGCTACACTCACAGCGACCACCTGGCGATTCGCTACAGTATAGACTACAACAACAGCAGACAGGGGATAGAAGAAGAGGCGGTTAGGCCAAGGCCAAGCCCTCGCAGGTGGAAGACATCATACTTCGACGAAGGGGTACTTAGGGAGGCGCTCCGCCGTGAGCGAAACTTAATCGGTTTAGACGGTGACGAGCTGGTAGCGGTGCTCTCACGTGCGTGTGATGCGACCATGCCTAGGCGAGTCCACCCTAGAAATGAGAGGCCACCAGCTTACTGGTGGACCGACGCGATTGCGGACCTGCGCCGCGCCTGCCTACGGGCTAGGCGTCGGATGCAGCGAGCACGATCAAAGGAAGAGCGAAACGAACGGCGGGTGGTGTTCGCCGCTGCAAAAGCCGCGCTTAAGACCGAGATAAGAGCAAGCAAAAAGGCCTGCTTTGAGGGTCTCTGTCAGAGTGCCAATACGAACCCGTGGGGTGACGCCTACAGGATCGTTATGGCCAAGACGAGAGGTGTGATGGCTCCTACAGAGCAATCTCCAAAGATGTTGGAGGGGATCATTGGAGGACTTTTTCCGCGTCATGATCCTAGTCCTTGGCCTCCTTTCGTAGGACAGCCTGGGACTGGGGATGGCGATGAGGAGAGGGTCACCGATGTGGAACTTGCGGGGATAGCCAAATCCCTTTGCGTTCCGAACCTGGCCTTGAAAGTAGCTATTGCAGAGGCTCCCGAGATGTTCAGGTCTGCTATGCAGAAATGCCTGGACGAGGGAGTTTTCCCAGAAGCTTGGAAGAGGCAGAGCCTGGTGGTACTATTGCCAAAGGCGGGGAAACCACCCGGAGACCCGTCGGCATATAGACCAATATGCTTGATTGACACGGCGGGGAAGGTGCTCGAATAGATCATCCTCAATAGAATGTTGAGGTTCACCGAGGGCGAAAATGGTCTTTCGAGCAACCAGTACGGCTTCCGGAAGGGGAGGTCCACCGTAGACGCTATCTTGTCGGTTACAAAAACCGCAGAGAAAGCACTCGAGCCTAAGAGGAGGAGAATTCGTTTTTGCGCGGTAGTGACTCTGGATGTAAGGAATGCGTTTAATAGCGCCAGCTGGTCTGCTATTGCCGATGCGCTCTTGCGTCTGGGGATACCGGAGTACCTGTACAAGATTCTCGGAAGTTACTTTCAGAATCGTGCACTAGTCTACGACACGGAGGTGGGTCGGAAGTGCTTTCACATAACCTCAGGAGTCCCGCAAGGTTCCATCCTGGGTCCGGTGTTATGGAATGTCATGTACGACGAGGTGTTGAGGTTAGAGTACCCAGTGGGAGTGGAGATTGTCGGATTTGCCGACGACATTACGCTCGAAGTCTACGGTGAAACGATCGAGGAGGTGAAGTTGACTACCGATCACTCGATCAAGGTTGTGGAGGCGTGGATGCGATCCAGGAAACTGGAGCTGGCTCACCACAAGACAGAGGTGACGGTTGTTAACAACCGGAAGTCGGAGCAGCAGACGGGGATCAGTGTAGGAGAGTGCACTATCCTGTCAAAGCGCTCCGTCAAACACTTGGGCGTGATGATTGACGATAAGCTTACCTTCGGTAGCCACGTCGATTATGCCTGTAAAAGAGCCTCCACAGCTATTGCGGCACTGTCCCGGATGATGTCCAACAGCTCTGCGGTGTACACCAGTAAGCGCAAGCTTCTGGCTAGTGTTGCTACGTCCATACTTAGGTATGGCGGCCCGGCGTGGGGCACCGCGCTAAGTACCAAATGCTACCGACGGAAGCTGGAAAGTACTTACAGGCTTATGTGTCTGAGGGTTGCGAGCGCGTACCGTACCGTGACACACAACGCTCTCTGCGTCATTACTGGTATGGTGCCTATCAGCATTCTTATCAGTGAGGACATGGAGTGCTTCGAAATGCGCGCATTGACAAAAACAGCGCAAGAGGTGATAGGTACCGCTCAGTGACGCCAACGTAATGGTTGGTTCGACGGGGAGTGTCAACAAGTGACGAACGAAAAGAATGCCGCTAGAAGTCGATTGTTAGTGGCCACAGTACCCGGCTCAACAGGGAGCGACACAGGGTTGCAAGAGCAGCAGAGAAACGAATCCACTGCAGTAACAAAACGGCAGTACGAAGAGAGTGTGATTTCTGAATCGCAGGAAAGGACGTACAGGAACGAATGTGGAGGTTTTATGCAACTGTCAATGGTGCGCGGCACAAGCTGCGCCAGTGCTCGCCATGTGCAATGACCGGTAAGGAAATTTACTGACAAAAAAAAAATGGTGGCAGCTAGGTGGAAGGAGCACTTAGAAGATATGTTGAATGGTAGCAGTGAAGGAGCACCCAAGAACATGATTACCATAATGGATGACGGTCAAGCAGTGGACCAACAACACCACCAACACTGGATGAGGTTAAGAAGGCCCTTAAGGAGCTGAAAATCAGCAAGTCTGCTGTGAAGATCCCGCTCGAACTTCTTAAGCACGGAACCCAGCAGATACATCAATCAATTCACCAGATTATTGTAAAGATTTGGGAGGATGAAGAATTGCCTACCAGCTGGTTGAATGGCCTCATATGCCCAATTTACAAGAAAGGGTATAGAATGTGCCAATTACAGAGGGATTACCCTTTTAAATTTGACATATAAGATATTGTCACGATTCCTATTCATCAGACTAAGACCTCTTGAAGAGTCCTTCGTCCAGGCTGGTTTTCGCGAGGGCCGGTCAACGACGGATCAAATGTTTAACCTACGGACGAATCTAGATACATTTCGGGAATATAACTTGCAGACTTACCGTTTGTTCATTGATTTTAAAACAGCGTACAATTCAGTGAAAAGAAATGAGCTTTTGCAGATACTGTAATAACATGGTTTTCCACCGAGCCTAATTAGCTGATACGTGCAACGCTGGATGGATCAAAATCAATTATTCGGATCGCAGACGAAGTGACTACCTTGTTTGCGACCTTGGATGGATTGAAGCAGGGTGATGGTTTTTTTCAAATTTACTGTTCAACATTGCACTCGAAGGAACGATTAGGTGGTCTGGCGTGCAGAGGAATGGCACTATCACCACACGGTCGCACATGTTTCTCGGCTTTGCGGACGATATTGATCTCAACGGCTTCGATCGTAAGGCAATGGAGGAAGCTTATGCGCCTTTGAAGGGAGAGACAGCGAGGATAGGCTTGACGATTAACTCTACCAAGACGAAGTACATGATAGCGGGTAGAGACAGAGGCAGGCCTGGTGGTGTTAGTGATGAGGTAGCGATTGATGGGGATGTGTTTGAAGTTGATGAAGAATTAGTTTATCGTGGAACGCCTGTGACATGTGACTATGACGTTTCCCGTGAAGCGAAAAGACGTATTGCAGCTGCGAATAGGGCCATTTACGGATTGCGTAACCCGCTTAGGTCCCGTAACTTGCAAAGGCAAACGAAATTCGCTCTACAGTCCGGATTCGCTCGTTGGGTCACGACTGCGCCCCGATTAGCGAATCGTGTTCGTTCGTTGGGGCAACTGACAACTGATCCAAATGCTTCAGACACACGCAACTGACGAGAAATACGTCACGAAACACTCGCATACGTACACAAACGTTCTGTATATAGGAGTTGCGATGCTACGGGGGTCAGACGTCAAACTTGTTTTGCCAGCGATTTTTACATTGACAGTGCTTTTTAGTTGGGTTTTGCCCCAACCAGTGAACACTCAACCATCGAGACAACCCATCTAACGAGCCTCCAACGAACGAATCGGCACTGTATATAAGATGCTGATTCTTCCGGTTGCCATCTACGGTCACGAGGCGTGGACGTTAAAGGAGGTAGACCGAAAAGCTTTCGGAGTTTTTGAGCGCAAAGTGCTGCGGACAAGATCCAATGAGAAACAAGAAAATGGAACACAGACACATGAATCACGAGTTGTACCAAGTGTACTAAGATGCGAATGTGTAAAACACGGCAGACTTCAGTGGGCTGGAGACGTAGTGAAAATGTCGGGAGAATGAATAGCGAAAACCATATTCATCAGGGAATTAGGTAAAGGTCGGCGACTTCGTGGCGGCCGCGATGTTTATTGACGATACATATGATTTAATTTACCGGAGAACAAAAAGTTAACCTTTACCATATTCCACCATTATAGTGCATTATATCTATTTCGCCCCTAACGAACGAGTAGCATCCAGCACGCAAGAACCCAGTTTCTTTCCCGAAAAGAAGCGATTATCACCACCGCAGCAACACAAAGCAATTTAGCCGTCATAAAACAAATATGAAAATAAAGTAAGTATTTAATTATAAACATCCTCCTCTATTTATGCATGGCACATTATCCGCTTTATTCGCACTTTTCCACCCTCCTCATGCACCTATTTGCACTCGAGCAGCAGGTCACCCGCGCTGCGCTAGATCCTACAGCTATAGGCACACTAGGCTTTATCCTTCGAGTTTAGAGAGCAACAGCTTCCGCTCGTACTACCACCAGATCTCAGGGAGGAGGGTTGAATTGTCGCCCTGGGTAACTATCAGGAGGGCTACAAATGGTTTTTCGCAGCGCGGACGCGACGCACGCGAGGGATTGAAGTGGGATAATGGTGAAATATAAATGAGACTTATAACATTAAAAATCTATTAATATTGCCGGAGGGATGGCAGCGCCAGCGCCCGCACGGACAAAACTACTACAAGGGGGGTGGAAAATAAAAGGCAAAAATAAATAAGTGTCATTGAACGTATGGTCTGTTTGGTGCTGAGTCTGAATTATACCACAGCCAGTCAGTGGTACCTACTTTGTGAATATGATTATGATCTTGAGCATCAATCAATCTATTAGCGCGTTCATTGATTTAAACTGGGATCTGACATTATTGGATCTATTCTGCTCCCATTTTCGCCGTATCGAAAACAAAACTAATAAGCGCTATGTGTTTTGTTTTTTTTTTATTTATGTTTTTTTTAGGAGTGAGTATGCATGATAACAAAAAGAACGGAAAAATCTTAAGGCCTTGGGTCGCCAATCTGGAGACAGCGGGTTTGATTCCCATTCTAGCCGGGAAAACTTTCTCGACTGCCTGGGCAAAGTGTATCATTGTGCTTGCCTCACAACATACAAATTCATGCAATGGCAGGCAAAGAAAGCCCTTCAAATAATAACTGTGGAAATGCTCAAGGAGCACTTAGTTGAAGAGAGACAGGACAAATTCCAGTCGAAACGTAAAGCCATAAAGAAGAAGAAATTGTCTGTTTTTTTAATAGAATGAATAAAGGAGCATGGCCGAATATTATGAAAATCGTGATGAACCATCCGGAAGATGATCTGGGATAGGCTTATGCCTTTCGTTGGCAGAATCGTTCTTCGCTTCGTAGAAGTCTTTGTCGCTGTTTTGCTTCATATGATCTGATCATATCGCCAGTCATCGGTTTATTTTTCAGAGGCGAAGTCGAGGTCGAAATAGGGTACACTGTACTGTACTGCTGCAAGAGTTGTCGTTGCGCGCGCAACACCGCCTTAAAATTGATGAACAGGTGGTGCGGTGGGACCTGGTATTCTCGGAAATTTCGGAGGATTTGCGTATGGTGAAGATCTGGTCCGTTGACGACCGGCCGTCGATGAAACCGGCTTGCTAACTTCCAACAAACTCATTAACTTTAGGTGAAAGGCGACGGAAAATGATCTGGAATACCACTTTGTATGCGGCATTCAAAATGGTGATCGCCCGAAAGTTCTCACACATTAACTTGTTGCCTTTATTGTGGATGAGACAGATTATCTCTTCCTTCCACTCCTTCGGTAGCTGATCGGTTTCTCAGATCTTGACTACTAACTGGTGCAGACAGGTGGCCAACTTTTCCGGGCCCATCTTGACGAGTTCTGCTGCGGTATCGTCTTTACCAGCCGCTGGTGATTGGCATCGTTAACTTCTCCCAGCGTGGGAGTTGGTTCGTTCCCGTCCTTTGCTGCACCAACATAGTCATTTCAGATTTCGGCTTGTGGTTTGCGGCACGAAGTCTTTGCGGGATGCGTTGAGCTTCTTGTAGAAATTTCGTGTTTTTTGTGAACGGCACAGTAGTTCCCTTTCATCACACACCGCTTCTTCCAGGCGGCGCTATTTTCTTGGAAGAGGCGGGTCTGCTGCTTCCGCATCTGTCTGTACCACATTCTGTCGGGTTCCATGCCGCCCGCGCTGTATCCTTCTCTTCCAAAATCGCTCTGCACTCCTAGTCGAACCAATCGTTTCGTCGACTCCATTCTACGTACCCGATAATGCTCTCGACTGCGTTGTTGATGGCTGCTTTGACTGTACTCCAGCAGTCCTCTAGAGGGGCCACATCGAGCACACCCTCGTCCGGCAACGCCGCACAGCGGTTCCGCCATAGGTCATTAATCCAAAAAATTTACCACAAAGAAACTGTGATATCATTGCGGAAACATCAAGTTTAAAGCTTAGTTTCTTGTTGCCAAGTAGAGCGCTCAAGTAAAATTCCACCTTTTTCCGCAAGTAATTTTGACAACTGATTCAGTATGGGGAGAAACGTTACTTTTCCTTACGGAATAATAGCGCCGACTATTTTTCCGCAAGGAAAAGTGACAGCTCCATTTGATTCGCACGGGAGGCGTTACGAGTGTTACACTTTTTTCCTTACTTGCCATCTGCGAACTGCACAAGTAATTTTGAAGCGGAATCATTACTTGACCATTACTTGTCCTATCTTTTTGCACAGTACGTACAAAGTGGAAACTAGCCATAATGCTTTAATAACTAGGGACAATCATTACTTTTATCAAATGTATGCCGAAACTTTTCCGCAGAACTCATGAAAGTAGATGTTCTTGAGTAGATATTTTATTTGAATTTTTATAATTTCTGTTCTACGCATTTATCACTCTATCAAAAACTCTTACTAATCGGCATGTATTTGGTTGATTGTGTTCGATTCTTACATAGTTGAAATCGATGTTTATCACATATTTAGATACCTCTCTATTTCATTTTATTTGAATAAGTGTGACTGAATTAGATGCTTTTTTCCACAGAGTATAAAAAACTGAAAATTTTCAACAAGCCGAAAAAAATGTTTCCCCTTCCGACCCCTTCGGACGTTCTTCTATAAAACTTCCCTATAATCTTAAACAATGATTTACTGGCGAATTTACGTGCGACCGTTTGCGACCAGATTGGTAGTCACTTAAGTGTCGTACTTTCAATTTACTCAAAAACTAGCATATAACTCCCGCATTGCATTGCACGGAACACTTTTTTCCAACTTTCACCCTCTTTATCCATTACATTATGTGTGTTTCACTATTCCTGAGCAGTTTTGACTATCGTTATATTAACTAACTTACATTAGTATATCCAAATCAGTTGGTAACCAAAACTGCAAAATAATGAATTTCGGCTCCGTAAGGGCAAAAAATCGATTGAGCCCATTTTTTTATAATACAAAAACGCATTTGGACTGCAAATATGCATCAAATTTAACGAGAGACGAACCAGCCAAGGGCTGAAAGTCTCTCTAATAAAGACAAATCAATCAATCAAATTTAGCGGTTTCATAATAAAACTCGATAAAATCATATTTATGGCCGCCCTCATATGAGGCTGGAACCACTGTGCGCTGCCTCGAGATTCTGCGCGTATGCGGTGGCGACATCCGGTTGCTTCAATCGCTCTAGATCGTATCGTGGCGGCCGCCGGTACTGTTCAATGTTAATAACGGAGAGTTTTGGACGCAGTTTAAACAACAGAGTCGATATTAGCGCCACTATAGGTCCTGACGCCGATAATGTCGGAGAAGTGCCGTCCATCAATCAGAAAGTGGTCGATTTGCGATGCCGTTTGTTGTGGTGATCTCCAGGTGTAACGATACGGAAGGCTGTGCTGGAAGAAGTGGCTACGAATGGCCATGTTCTTGGAGGCGGTGAAATCGATGAGGCGCAGGCGTAGACCATTTTCGTTCGTCAGCTGGTGGGCGCTGATCTTTCCAATCGTCGGTCTGAATTCCTCCTCCTGGCCCTCCTGGCTTCTCCTATGATGATCTGGACGTCGTGGTTTGGGCAGCGGTCGTACTCACTCATGTTCGACTTGTGCGTCAAATGCGTCTTTGTCATCATCAGCGCTTGCAGAGTGAGGGCTGTGCCCGTTTATTATGCTGATGTTGACGAATCGGCCTTGATCCTCAACCTGCACATTCTTCGTCGATCGCCTACCAATCGATCACGCGCCTCTGCATGTCGCCCATCACTATAAAAGCTGTTCCCAGCTAACGTGTGTTGCTCTGGTAGATGGTATTTTTTTTTCCTTCTAAACCATAGGGGGATAATCTGCTCAACAGACACCCTAACAGAAGGTTAGGGTAGTGTAGGTCTGAGGCCGTCTTCTAGTCTAGTCTAGTCTAGTCTAGTCTAGTCTACACATACACAGCCATTCATTTAAAGAATCCTGGAAAATGATAGAAACGACTAATTCCATCATTTTTCTTGTCATTATTAATCCTTGCAGCACATCGGAGATATAGTGCAAGAATTAAAGCGGCCAGGCCTACTGTGCAGCGTTGTTATTGTTATTGAAATCAAAGAACGGGGACATCTCGTACCAACCGTTCCGTATACGTATATAAATATGAAATATCACCGGTGGGAGTGACGTTGCTAAGAAGGTTAATGTCACTCCTTGGTCCTTGGTTTCCTGGGATGGGACAAATGTATTTTCCCCTTATGTCCTGGCCCTTATGCCTAGGCTTAAGCGCCTTTACTCGCTCTCTGAAACGAAAAGAAAATACTAATCTCTCCCACTACTGCAGGAGTACAATTTCCAAATTATCAAAAATTATGACATTTCAATTACAGTACCAAACGAAGCGAAGTCATCCAAATATTACCATCCTGCAGTTCATCAAACAAAACCAGGTGATGTTTGAACTTGAACTGCGATAAAACGCAGCAATCACTTAATTCTTGGGTCACTGTTACATTGTGTCTTCCATAAGCAGCAGCATCACCGAGATCATTCCGGATGTATTCGCAACACTCAATTATTTGAAAATAATGTCGTTTCGTGACAAAACCTCACAGCAAAAATCGCATGAACACTATCCTGGTTATCCAAATTCTACTATTACAGCACTGTTCTGGTTTACGATCGCATCGAAACGGAAGAATGCATTCAGTTTGGCCCGCGCACACTATTTAGCACAGTCCCGTCATCTTTACTTCTTCATGGTTTGGTCAAAAATTTGAATCGGAAAACCACACGCACTATTGAGTCCCCCAATCATTTCATTCGGTATTCACAAACACACTCAACATCACATGAATCTTTCGAATTCCAGCACAACTTTTCGTCTCCAAAACTCGTATTGCTTCCAGCGCACACAACAGTCCATATCTCAAGAATATTATTTAGTTCACTTTAACTCCTCTTTCCCGCAGGAGAGTCTATCCGCATTCTGATTGAATGCATCCCCAAAAGGACAACGGCACTGATCACAGCGAAATTATTGGTACATTATATTTCACACCAGCCATTTCGTCGGTCGAATCACACGCGGAGACGAAGTAAAACTTGACAAGCGATTTCAAAACACATCCAACCGTGCGCGCGGCCTACTGCGATTTTTTTTTGTAGGTCTGAGGCCGTCTTCTACAACAAAAGTAAAAGCCAGGACTACTCTCTCCTCGTACCCACTAAACACATTCCTATGGTCGCCAAACCCTACGTTTATCCGGAACCACCAAGAAGGTATTGCTTCAAAGAGGGGCTAGTGCACATCGCACCCTCAAGGTTAGCTGCGTAGCCTAGCAGCAACGAACATCGATGACTCGCTCTGGAGAGTTCATCACGGTAACATGCTGGCGCTTAGCCAGTTTCCCGAGTGGTCCTCGCCACTCCCTTTGTCCTCGGAAGGCGGGCAAGGTCAACCCCGCCCGCGCCCAACTGCTTTGCAGACATCAAGAACTGATGCCCACGTGCAACTCGATCTGACCTGCTGAAGGCAAGGGTATCACTACCCTTCAGGCCCTATCAGCTGCACCAGAAGGTAGCAGGGTCTCCACCTGCCCCGACCCTTGCCGGGGACGCCTTTCCAACCGCGGGCTCGGATCCAACCCAGTAGACCGACGCCACGATAGCACCGCTACCGGGACTTCCTCTCCGCGGCCACTTAATCGCTGTAAGGGTCGATCTCGACCGCAGGGCACCAGTATGACCTACGAAGCCGACTCCGAACCCCTGGACCACCTCTTGTACTGCATCTGAACTAGCCATTCTCCGAGTCCACGCGCCACCTCCTCTGTAGCTCCCAGACGATATGGGTGTTAGCCGTTGAAACGGCGTTCCAGCCAAACTCATCCCTACACATTCTCTGGACCAAGTTGTCCGGGTTTGTGTCCTCCCCGCATGTGGCAAGCATGCGGTCACGCATTGTGCGAAAACGCGGGCACACGAACACACGAACGTGTTCCGCCGTTTCCTCTAAACCACTGCACACTGGGCATTCGGGAGAATCCGCATGCCCGAAACGGTGTAGATACTGTCGGAAGCAACCATGACCTGTAAGGACCTGTGTCAGGTGGAATCAAGGGTGGAATGTAACTTCCCCATGGCGCCTAATAATCCAACTATCTACCCTCGGTATTAACCTATGGGTCCACCTTCCTTTGGTGGAACTGTCCCACGCGCGCTGCGTCCCATAGAGGCCATCCTGGCAGTCCTGCGTATGCCTCTTGTGCCGCGCATTTCGAAGCACTCCATGTCCTTACTGATAAGAATGCTGATAGGCACCATACCAGTAATGACGCAGAGAGCGTCGTGTGACACGGTACGGTATGCGCTCGCAACCCTCAGGCACATAAGCCTGTAAGTACTTTCCAGCTTCCGTCGGTAGCACACCGCAGAGCTATTGGACATCATCCGAGACAGTGCCGCAATAGCTGTGGAGGCTCTTTTACAGGCATAATCGACGTGGCTACCGAAGGTAAGCTTATCGTCGATCATCACGCCCAAGTGTTTGACGGAGCGCTTTGACAGGATAGTGCACTCTCCTACACTGATCTCCGTCTGCTGCTTCAACTTCAGGTTGTTAACAACCTTGTTAACAACCGTCACCTCTGTCTTGTGGTGAGCCAGCTCCAGTTTCCTGGACCGCATCCTCGCCTCCACAACCTTGATCGAGTGGTTGGTAGTCAACTTTACCTCCTCGATCGTTTCACCGTAGACTACGAGCGTAATGTCGTCGGCAAATCCGACAATCACCACTCCCACTGGATACTCTAACCACAGAGAACAGACATCCAAGTCCAGTTCCGAAACTGTGTAAGGAATTTAACGGCCATTTGAAATTGGCAACACAAGTGGCAATAGCGTGGCGCTGCAATCGGTTAATTTCCCATACTAATTTAATTCACCACTTGAAATGTTTCAATTCACCACTGACTGTGGCAATATGGTGTTTGGTGGCGTTAGTGTTGTCATCGTGTATTGGTTTGCAACCTTACTCAAGTAAAGATTCAAATCCCTACACAACTTTCCGAATGAAATTTGCTCTAGCCTGGATGTCTGTTCTCTGTGCTCTAACCTCAACACCTCGTCGTACATGACATTCCATAACACCGGACCCAGGATGGAACCTTGCGGGACTCCTGAGGTTATGTGAAAGCACTTCCGACCCACCTCCGTGTCGTAGTACACGTAGTACACGATTCTGAAAGTAACTTCCGAGAATCTTGTACAGGTACTCCGGTATCCCCAGACGCAAGAGCGCATCGGCAATAGCAGACCAGCTGGCGCTATTAAACGCATTCGTTACATCCAGAGTCACTACCGCGCAAAAGCGAATTCCCCTCCTCTTAGGCTCGAGTGCTTTTCTCGACAAGATAGCGTCTACGGTGGACCTCCCCTTCCGGAAGCCGTACTGGTTATTCGAAAGACCATTTTCGCCCTCGGTGAACCGCAACATTCTATTGAGGATGATCTTTTCGAGCACCTTCCCCGCCATGCCAATCAAGCATATTGGTCTATATGCCGACGGGTCTCCGGGACCGGTTCCCCGCCTTTGGCAATAGTACCAGGTTCTGCCTCTTCCAAGCTTCTGGGAAAACTCCCTCGTCCAGGCATTTCTGCATAGCAGACCTGAACATCTCGGGAGCCTCTGCAATAGCTACTTTTAAGGCCAGGTTCGGAGCTCCGTCCGGACCTGGGGCCTTACCTACGCTAAGTGACTTAGCTATCCCCGCAAGTTCCACATCGGTGACCCTCTCCTCATCGCCAGCCCCAGTTCCCGGCTGTCCTTTGAAAGGAGGCCAAGGATTAGGATCACGACGCGGAAAAAGTCCTCCAATGATCCCCTCCAACATCTCTGGAGATTGCTCTGTAGGAGCCATCACACCTCTCGTCTTGGCCATAACGATCCTGTAGGCGTCACCCCACGGGTTCGTATTGGCACTCTGACAGAGACCCTCAAATCAGTCCTTTTTGCTTGCTCTTATCTCGGTCTTGAACGCGGCCTTTTGCAGCGGCGAACACCACCCGCCGTTCGTTTCGCTCTTCCTCTGATCGTGCTCGCTGCATCCGCCGCCTAGCCCGTAGGCAGGCGCGGCGCAGGTCCGCAATCGCGTCGGTCCACCAGTAAGCCGGTGGCCTCCCATTGCTAGGGTGGACTCGCCTAGGCATGGTCGCATCACACGCACGTGAGAGCACCGCTACCAGCTCGTCGCCGTCTGAACCGATTTAGTTTCGCTCATGGCGGTGCGCCTCCCTAAATACCCCTTCGTCGAAGTATGATGTCTTCCACCTGCGAGGGCTTTGCCTTGGCCTAGCCGCCTCTTCTTCTATCCGCTGTCTGCTGTTATTGTAGTCGATACTGTAGCGAACCGCCAGGTGGTCGCTGCGAGTGTAGCCATCATCTACTCTCTCCAGTTCGAACTACTTGTTAGGCCAGGGCTACAAAAGGTCACGTCAATAATTGACTCCGCTCCGTTTCGACTAAAGGTACTCTTGGTACCGGCATTAGCCAAGTCGACATCTAAGATGGCCAGTGTTTCTAGCAGGATCTGACCCCGCTGGTAGATGGTATGATTACCTATAAACGTTCGCACCATAGATCCTGTCCAACACACCTCAGCGCTACGATTCCGAACCCGCGGTCCTTTAGTATATCGGCGAGTATGCGGGTGCTCCCGATGAAGTTGAGAGATCTGCAGTTCCACGTACTGAGCTTCCAATCACAAGTCCCTTTTCGTAGCGACGACAACGACGCGACGCGTCGCTGTGGTCGTCTCCATTGGTATCGGTTCGCATTCTTCTCTTGTTGACTTTTCGGTGCTAGTCTTTTTACGGCTGGCTCGCAGGGCCTGACACTAACCCACTAACCCAGGGAGTTGGGCTTACCTTCCCAGAAGTTACAGGTTCTACATTGGCATTTCCTAGGCTGAAGCGCCAATCTTCGCTGTGGGTGATGTTTTTAATAGGCGCCAAGTAGATAATACTTTACCTGAGCTTCCACCCCAAGGTATTTGGAGGTCATAGCTCCAATTTTCTCGAGCACAAATCTAGAGAACCGTCAAACGTCTGATCGTTTTACGTTCTTTGAAAGTCTGATTCCTCATTAAGTTACCTATTGAAAGGTTACTTTTTCAGTTGGCTTGTGACTGAAAACGAACTAAAAAGATGAGCTGGGGCGAACATTTATATTTTTTCCACAAAATCGCAGGCCAATGTATCACTCTAAGTTTGAAACAATAAATTAATGAATTTGGAATTCCACAAAATTACCTTTTTGGGTTTATCTTATACGAATAAAGAGAATTTCATTTCTCAATGACTTACCGCCGTACAACTGCTCAGCACTAATTCACCATTTGGCAGTTCTTCAAGTGCCGGTATACACGCGTTCAATTCAAAACCATTCGACATACAAAAGGCACAGATTTCCACCCATTTCAAAGGTCATTATGGTCGTTTGTTTTGCGCACTTAACAAACTGTTGTTGAATTTTTCAGAAAATAAAATAAATCCCCTCCAAATCGCGTACCAATCGAGAACTTGTTTGTCGATATGGTGTAGGTACGTTCCAACTTTCCGCATGGGGGAAAAATACCGAACAACAAACCCGCCATATCCCGCACTCTGCACACCTGCCTTTTGGCCGTCACATAATAACACAAGTTTACAAAATAAAACGAAAGTCGTGAAGTTCTGTCAACGACCAAAATTTTTGAAGCACAATTTAGTGCTGATTTCGAAACCGATCTTCAAAAAATTTTGAGTAGAACAGTTTTTGAGTTTTAGCTCAATATTGAGTTTTGCAACTTTTTAAAATATGTAATTTACTAAAATTCAAATATATTGCGTTTTGTTCAACCAATTTTAAATCTTTTTCCATAAATTAAAAGCTGAATACAATACCATTCGATCATCTGAATACAGGTTTGGCGTCTGATTGATGCAATTCAAGATATTGGCGAGTTTTAGGGAGGATCTTCTTTAATTTTAGCAAAATTTCCAATTTTTTTGAAGAAATGTATTTTTTTCAATAAGAAAAATACAACTTAAAAATTCGCTCTCAACGTTTATTTGACATATCATATGTAGGCGAGTTACAGTAAAATTTTCAGCTCAATCGGAGCATTGATTGCGGAGAATGAGATGTTTGAAGTGAGCGACTTTGCTTAAAAATAGAATAAAAATCGATTTCAAATCAACAACCTTGTATGGAAAGTCGAAAAAATTTCCGCTCTACTGTAATTTTTTTCCTTCGCGTTTTCGAACTCAGGGCATGATTCCACACCAAAAACGATCATCAGCTTACCGAGTTCAAAAATGCTGTAAACTAGTGTAATCAGCGAGAGGAACTCCGTCGTACCGAAGCTAAAGGTAAAGCTGTATGATAAACAAGTCACTGGCTGGCTGGCTGGCTTGGAAAAGCGCTTTTGTCGTGGTAACTTTTTGACAATGAATCGACCAAGAGATTTCCACTCTAGGTTGAGCCGATTTCCACCTATTTGACCTATTGATGGAATAAAAGTTTCGCCCTTGTTGACGGAGTGATCAGATTAAGGCAGTAATAATACTTTGGGGCTGTTTGAACTGCTTCTGCAAAGCTACGCTCATATTTGATATGGAAAATAGAGCTTATTTCATCTACGAAATTTGTCCTTATAAGATGACGTGAGAACCTTCAAATAGTCCCATTCAGTTAAGTAGTATCATAAAAAATATTTATACTTAGAAACATCACAATCTTTGGCAAGTGGTCGTTTTTGAAGTCATTGAAGATTACTTTAAGTTTCGATAAACACCATGATATTCAAAAATAGATAATTGTATAATTGTATGAAACGAGCTCACCAGTTTAATTTATTCTTAAAATCCTCTGCATCGTCACGATGAAGTTACATATGTACATTGTACAAGCACTAAGTATGTGAATAAGTTCATTCAGTTATCATGCTTCTTTTTTCACAAATTTAATTGAGAATTTTAAAAACTTTCTCACAAGGAAATTCTACGCTATTGCTCGAGTCATGCACAACTTCGACCGTTGCGCTGCACAATGTTCTAGATTTCTGGTTTTGTCCTACCGAAATGCACCCAGCTGAGCGATTAATAGAGTGACATCAAACCGAGCGAATTAATATCATCCCGCCACGCCGCCGGTTGGCGTACACTGCAGTGGGTCTTCTCTGCATGTTGTAATCCATGATGTATGATCCTAGGTATGAATCAAATGCCAGTTCCAGTTTCATCACCGGGTTGGCTGAAGCAATCCTAGTATTGAAAGGTGGCAGTGAACCGAAACAAGATCAGCAGCCAGCCAGCCAGCCAGCAACAGAGTTTCGCTTTAAATACAAATTTTACGCTCGATTCACTTTTCATCCACTTCATTCCCTTGGAATTATTGTTCTTGATCCCGTCTGGTGGTGTACAGAGCGCTCGCAGTGTAGGGAGAAAATGAGGGGAAGGCAGCGATAATCTTATCCTACTTAACGGGGCAGAAGTGGGCTCTTAGAGATGCGAATTTCATCCATTTGTTCGAAGTCTCCTAAGAGCCTCTATGTGGTGATGGATGGCTTTGAATTGCGATTTGTGATGTGTTCTTTTATATCAAATAAAAAAGTGAACATTTAAGGGGGCAGCACGGGTGAATGATTTTTTCGTAATTCTTTAGATATGCCAAGAAGTTAGAGGCATGCGGAAGTCCTAAGATACCCAAAAACTCCCTTGATTATAGGTCATAGGATCTACATACAAAATGTATGTATGTATGTGTGTATGTATGTATGTATGTATGTATGTATGTATGTATGTATGTATGTATGTATGTATGTATGTATGTATGTATGTATGTATGTATGTATGTATGTATGTATGTATGTTTTTTTTTTTTTTTTTTTTTTTTTTTATTCTAGGAGTCCAAAAATCTTCTAAAGACGCTGTGTGGGATTCGAATGTGCGCCTACCCACTAAAAACACTCTCCTAGTTTACCTCCACCTTAAATTCCCCTCCGGTACCACCATGCAGTATTTCTTCGGAGGGGAGGCGTATGTATGTATGTATGTATGTATGTATGTATGTATGTATTAGAGATGGGAAAACTGATTCAACTTTGAGAGTGAATCGCTCTCGATTCACTCTCAAAAAAGAGTCGACTCTTTTGATCGATTCAGTAACTCATTTCCGGGATTTAAAGAAAATGTCGATTCGATGTGAGCCAACTCCTTGTCGTACAAATCTACCCAATTTTTGAGAAAATTCTCATGCATGGTATGAATATTGATGATCTGCACAAACATCTGCGCATAACGTAGTGAAATGCAGGATTCGGAGGTTTTCGTTAATTTTTTCGAAGAATCGAGTCGCTGGTGCGAGCCGGCCACATAATATAAGTATGGAAACAAAATTAATTGTCAAAGATTAAATGCGCAATCATACTAACTCTTTTAGCAATCGCAATGAACATCACCGAATCGTAACTCTTTTGAAAAGAGTCATGGCTCACTCACTCGGTATCGCGAATCGATTCTTTGAGTCGATTCGCGAGTGAGTTACCCATCTCTAGTATGTATGTATGAATGTATGTATGTATATATGTATATATAAATATATATATATATATATATATATATATATATATATATATATATATATATATATATATATATATATATATATATATATATATATATATATATATATATATATATATATATATATATATATATATATATATATATATATATGTATATATATATATGTATGTATGTATGTATATATGCTGCCTGCTGCATGCATTTTTAGACACGTTCACCATCAGTCCGACCTTTGTTGCTTCACGTTTCAGGCGGGTGTACAGCTCTACCACCGTTCGTTCCAAATGTTCTAGCAAAAATATCCATCCCAAGTAACATTTTAAGTTTTATGCTTAACTACAAGGTGATAATAAACCCAAGTAACAAAGTGACAACCTTTCAGCTTTTATGCTTATTTATAAGGGTTTTATTGTAACAACAAACATGCTACTTTGCTTAAAGGACGCATTTAATGATGCTATGCAGCCACCATACTACTGGCTGTCTTGAAAACCTTTTGTAGCTAGTCAGTAAGATCAAACATTGATTGGTTTTGATAACAAATTTAACATGACATTCTATGCTTTCTTAAAGCCGTTCGATAAATCTATCGAATTGATGCTTATGGAAGTCATCATAAAATATTGTATAAAAGTGTTTTGTTTTCATAAATGCTATTACTAAACCAAACCAAGAACTAAACAAAGGACCAGCGCAGTGGCTGTCGCCCTTGGGGATCTCTGTCATCCATGTTTTTTCATCACTGCGTGGAGCAACAGGTTCAGCCAATATATGAGTGCTGCAATACTATCAAGATCAGCAATCTCCTAATCGTGGTTCTGCCGGTCGAGGAAAGAAACTTGCATAGACGATCAGATCACAGCACGCGCCGCAAACACCATGTCGGATTGGAGGCTTCAAACACAAGCCTGAACGCTGAATCACCGCAGAAGAAAACTGTTTACAGAATCTTACCCGACGCAGTTGTTGATACTCAGCCGTGTTTAATTGTGATGCTCCCGGGTGTGAAATAGCCGCGATGTAGTAGAACTGACGAAATTATTAAAATGAAATGTGAATCGTTTACGTGAAATATGAGTTCAATGTAAATAATGAGGCTCAGCTGTCAAAATTATATCAAGTTGCTGTTCGGCCTCCATATAAGCTAAAAAAATGTCGGATGGCTTAATACCGGCTTTTAAAACCACTGTTTTGCATCTATATTGCTTTCCTAAATGCGGTTTCTAATCTATTTGTATTAATAGATTCTTTCATAAAAGCAAAATAGCTATGCCGATAAAAAAAGATGTTTTTGTCTCCGCCATATTAATTTGAGATGTTTTCGCCAATTGATGATGTAAAGTAGAGCACATATCTATATGACAATTCTTATAAACCATTACAAATTCTGAACAAAACTAATTTAAATAATGTAAAAGAAACCAAAATGGAAACGTTTTAGGCAAATGTTGTCAAAAGTACTTTTAAACGAAAATTAAAAGTTTTATTTCTAGAAAAAGTATTGTAGAATATTACCGGTTTTGAAGGGGGCACTTGTTCTATGAATGTTTTACAGCACATTTCACAGTAAATTTGGCAGGTTCATGGAAACTAAGTCACTGTTTGACAAAAAAAACCTCTCTTGATATCTGACAATTTTGAAGTTCTACTGATAGATAATTAACGATTTTTAAGAAGAATTTATCGTAGGCAAGAATAATTTATAAATTTCAAAATGCTACTATAAATACCCTTGCTAGTGTAAGTAGCATCTACTGAGATGAAGTGGCATGCAACAGGTTATCATAAATGTCAAACTACTTTATTGCAATTGACTTTTAGCATCCTTCACAACCTTCGCAAGGGTGGGCCAACTAGCTGGATTTTAGTCTCCATGAGGTTTTGGTAGAAGCAATGAAGATGTTATTGCCTTGTAGGAGTTTTATTAATGTTGCTTCCCAAGTAACATTTTAAGTTTTATGCTGAACTACAAGGTGATAATAAAGCAACATTAATAAAACTCCTACGAAGGCAATAACATCTTCATTGCTTCTACCAAAACCTCATGGAGACTAAAATCCAGCTAGTTGGCCCACCCTTGCGAAGGTTGTGAAGGATGCTAAAAGTCAATTGCAATAAAGTAGTTTGACATTTATGATAACCTGTTGCATGCCACTTCATCTCAGTAGATGCTACTTACACTAGCAAGGGTATTTATAGTAGCATTTTGAAATTTATAAATTATTCTTGCCTACGATAAATTCTTCTTAAAAATCGTTAATTATCTATCAGTAGAACTTCAAAATTGTCAGATATCAAGAGAGGTTTTTTTTGTCAAACAGTGACTTAGTTTCCATGAACCTGCCAAATTTACTGTGAAATGTGCTGTAAAACATTCATAGAACAAGTGCCCCCTTCAAAACCGGTAATATTCTACAATACTTTTTCTAGAAATAAAACTTTTAATTTTCGTTTAAAAGTACTTTTGACAACATTTGCCTAAAACGTTTCCATTTTGGTTTCTTTTACATTATTTAAATTAGTTTTGTTCAGAATTTGTAATGGTTTATAAGAATTGTCATATAGATATGTGCTCTACTTTACATCATCAATTGGCGAAAACATCTCAAATTAATATGGCGGAGACAAAAACATCTTTTTTATCGGCATAGCTATTTTGCTTTTATGAAAGAATCTATTAATACAAATAGATTAGAAACCGCATTTAGGAAAGCAATATAGATGCAAAACAGTGGTTTTAAAAGCCGGTATTAAGCCATCCGACATTTTTTCAGCTTATATGGAGGCCGAACAGCAACTTGATATAATTTTGACAGCTGAGCCTCATTATTTACATTGAACTCATATTTCACGTAAACGATTCACATTTCATTTTAATAATTTCGTCAGTTCTACTACATCGCGGCTATTTCACACCCGGGAGCATCACAATTAAACACGGCTGAGTATCAACAACTGCGTCGGGTAAGATTCTGTAAACAGTTTTCTTCTGCGGTGATTCAGCGTTCAGGCTTGTGTTTGAAGCCTCCAATCCGACATGGTGTTTGCGGCGCGTGCTGTGATCTGATCGTCTATGCAAGTTTCTTTCCTCGACCGGCAGAACCACGATTAGGAGATTGCTGATCTTGATAGTATTGCAGCACTCATATATTGGCTGAACCTGTTGCTCCACGCAGTGATGAAAAAACATGGATGACAGAGATCCCCAAGGGCGACAGCCACTGCGCTGGTCCTTTGTTTAGTTCTTGGTTTGGTTTAGTAATAGCATTTATGAAAACAAAACACTTTTATACAATATTTTATGATGACTTCCATAAGCATCAATTCGATAGATTTATCGAACGGCTTTAAGAAGGCATAGAATGTCATGTTAAATTTGTTATCAAAACCAATCAATGTTTGATCTTACTGACTAGCTACAAAAGGTTTTCAAGACAGCCAGTAGTATGGTGGCTGCATAGCATCATTAAATGCGTCCTTTAAGCAAAGTAGCATGTTTGTTGTTACAATAAAACCCTTATAAATAAGCATAAAAGCTGAAAGGTTGTCACTTTGTTACTTGGGATGTTAGCCATGAAACAGACAAACTAGCAGGATTTCGTGAAAATCGTGCCCCGGCTGTTGATCCCGGCTCGTCACTACCACCTTTCAGGACGATATCTCTTGCCGTAGTCCCCGGCAACATTCGATTGAACCAGACAGATCGCCTGATACCCTTACACAGTTTTTTATTCCGTTCATCGTCGCTTTAATCAATATAGTGAGCTTCCCAGAGAAACCATTCGCGACATTTTTTGGAGGATTTTCCGCACGGTGAAAATCTGGTCTGTTGTGGGGACGTCGACGAAGCCGGCTTGATAACTTCCCACAAGCCAATTTACTTTAGGTGAGAGACGACGGAAGGTGATAATATCAGATCTCCTTCCGTCGTAGGCGTCATTCTGAAAAGTGATCGGAAGTTCTCACACTCCAACTTATCACCTTTCTTGTAGATGGAACCCCCCTCCTACCACTCTTTCGGTAGGTGTTCGGTTTTCCAGATCCGGACTGTTAGTCGGTGCAGGCAGGTGGGCAACTTTTTCGGGCCCATTTTGATGAGTTCAGTTCCGATACCATCCTTACCAGCTAACTTATTGTGCTTAAGCTGTAGGATAGCATCCTTAACTTCTCAACGTGGATGGTTTGCTCGTCGGTGCTCCCTGCTGTTCAGACATAGTCATTTCTCCTGCTGCCGTGGTCCTTCATGTTTGCGATCTTCACAACATTCAATTGCTCAACAAGGTGCTGCTTCCACCTTTCGATCACCTCACGTCCGTCCGTCAATCCCTGCATATTACGGCTCGTGGCACGAGGCCGTTGCGGGACGTGTTGCGCTTCTGATAGAACTTCCATATTTCTTGGAACGGCACAGCAGTACCTTTTCCTCGCACTTCGCTTCTTCCAGAAGGCACTTTTTCACCCGAAAGAGACCTGTTGTTTCCGCTTCTGTTTTTTTTTATTCTTAATTACTTAACCTAATTTACAGCTCTATTGTGTAACCGGTTGGTTCCAATTCTTAGGTTTTCTTGTGTATGAGTGTATGTGTTTGTGAAAATTCACGTTTTTAAATATATAAACAAAACAGCAGGTACACCACCCTAGCGAGTAACCGTACCGCTGCTAATGAGACTGAACTATAAGGAGAATGAGAGCTCGTAAGATGGCAGGTGCGATAAACGAATCGATTTAGAGATGAGTGCCAATGGGCGCAGCCATCTTCTATTTTGGAAGATTGGCAGAAGATAACCAACCAGGCGTCCGTGTGATTACACCGAACATTTGAAAGTGTAGTGTAGTGCAAAAGTTTAGGTATTCCAATACCACCCCCCCCCCCTTGTAGGGCCGTGGGAAGCTTGCTTACCTCCGTTCAAGTAATTGGGTCCAAAATCATCATTTGACCACCCTGACGAAATCCCAAAATTCCTTTTCCAATAGGACCTCGTATCCGTCGTTAAGAACGGTCACACACGGCGGCTCGGAAGTCAAGATGGCTTCCGAGCCTAATCGCAAAAGAACCATCATCGTCCCATTCAGGACGATTCCCTCAGGCCGTTGGCCTTAATCGCCAAGGAGGGACCCTTCTCGGCACGGTCGTTCCAGTCTCGTCCTGGGCCGTGCCGATTCCGTCAATGAAGGAAGACGCCTGATGACCAGACTGCAACCAGCAACGCCTGCTGGACCCCGTCGGTCGAGTACCGGCCCAAACCTGCCATTCACCGATTCCCAAGCTGCCCCGGCGGCGAAATTCCGGCCACACGGTAGTGCAGGAGCAGCCGTGTGGGCCAAAGCGACGAGGAGTAAGTCTGCAGCAACAGTGAGTACCGTGCAGTGCCTTGGCCTATTAGTCTCGCTTACACGCCACACAAATGTACACCCACACCCACACGCCACACTAGAAAGGTTCGAATAAATGGTTTAAAAATGTGAAAGTTCCTTGGTTTTTCATACTTTGTCCGCGAAGCCCCTCCGATTACCGAGTAGTATGCCGGCCCTGAGACCCAGCTCGAGGGGTCTCATGCTACTGAGCTTGTCCCGGGAGTAATTGGGAGCCACTGTGGCTGCGGAGCAGCCCTTTAAGTCTCCGTGGTTACAATTGTCCACTAGGGCACTACGTGAGCGACTTCAATTGACAGCTGCACCTAGAGTACAGCGTCTAGATATATTCTATTTTACTTTATTGAACTGGCTGCTTTCACTTTTCTACTACATGGTAGAATGATGAGCGCAAGGATGATGGATGGCCGTTGTTCCTTTCCAGTCCGATTGGGGGTCCATTATGAGTAGCAGTTCCAGTGTTGGTAAAAACTCAAATTCTCAAATCTCATGGTTGAGTTGTTTCACGCGCGATTCTTAACTCGCCAAACTCACCGCCGAAAAAATCATGCATGAGTTGACTCATGATTTCACCCATTTCTTTATTTCTTGGTGTTCTTAATGTTTACATAGAAGTTTTTAGGATTGTATGATAGAACAAAAGCAAATCTAGCGTACAACAACATTGAATGCCGTTCAAATTGATTTGGATTCGTTTTACAAGCCAACGAGATTTCGGCACTTGACTCGTGAGTGCGAGATTTTGCATGAAATTTTCGCGCGTGAGAAAACGATTCAGAATCGCGTGCGAGTTTGCTCACGCAGGAGCGGTTCATGAGTGCGCTTTGAGTGCGAGTTTACCAACACTGAGCAGTTCGCCGATTTCCAGGTATCCGGGTCCGTTTGAGCCATTGGGCTCAGAAGAGGGTCAGTGTCAGCCGCTCTCGGTGAAGAGCAACTGACGAAAAATTGCATGTGCCGGGGCTGGGAATCAAACCCATGACCATCCGCGTATGAAGCGAACGTGTGACGTTCCGCTTCTGTTTGTCGGTAAAAAAATCATCGACTTCGAGTAGTAGTTTAGGCAACAAAGTGCAAAATGAAGATTTTTACAGCACGAGTCGTACGTTTTTTGCAAATTCAAATTTCCGCTTGAGATCGTTTTTACCAAAACTTTTTCACCAAACTGCACACTTCCCAACAAACAATCACTCATTTTACAAGCACCTTTACGACGAATTGATTTAGCATGATGCAGAATAATATTTGGATAATTTTCAGGCACAACCTTTGTTTGGGTATTGTTCATTCAAATTTGGAGAAACAATAAAGCATAGTGTTGTGTACCAACTCCCGAGCAGAGGAGCATAGCAAATTAATAACTACGAAATAACATAACCTGTTTTTATATCTCGTGTTGTTATTATTAAATTATCAATGCAAAACATTCCGATAACACATTTTGTTGGACAATCTCATTTTGTTATGATCAAGCAATTGGTGTACATCCATGAAATAATACTTCACTAATACGTTTTGTTTCAGTACAAGTTCTGCTATTATTGTGCTATTGAGACTATACAATGATCAACAATAGCACAACAGTTTTAAAATGAATCCCAAATAGGACATTCCGATTATGTATAGATACGAACAACTAAAACTTATTTCATTCTTTCTTGCGTTACTACTCAACTGAGAGAGAGCCTGCACATTAACTTTACTTTTCTATAAGCTCTTCCAAATTGTCTGAGAGCTTTATATGGCAATAACCATGTTTGCATTTATGTATTGTGTGGCAAGCACGATGCTACTCTACGTTCATTTTAGAAACTATTGGTGGACTTCCTGGAATCGTGATAGGAATCTCTAGAAAGATGCATGGAAGATGTGGAGAAATTTCTGAAAGAATCATTTTAGGATTATTTGGATAAATCTTCAGATGAATTACCTTAGAAAACCTGGTAGAATTTTCAGAAGAAATTTCTAGAAGAATCCTAGACGAAGTTTTCTATAAAATTTCAGGAGGAATCTTCGAAGAAGTTCATGGAAATTACTTGGAACTTCCGAGGAATTTTGAGAGGTGCTTTATGAAGAAACCTTTTTTTGGGGAATTCTCGAATAAATTTCCGGAGTAAACTGAAATATAGAATTATAACTCACTCTGTTATGAGTTTGATATCATAACAAATGTTGCTCTTGGATTATTATCAATAACATATAAATTTCAAAACATGTTACTGAAATATTTTTTTCAATTCACTGTTATTAAGTTGTTATTCAATCTAACAAAACAAGTTATTGAAATGATCTTCCGGGAACATTTTTTTGTTATGATGTTTGTTATTTTGCCGCTTATGACAGGCAAGTTTATAACATAATATGTTATGTCAATAACACAAAAATAACTGATCATATTATTCAGTTATTTTGTCAAAATAACGCATTTTATTATGCTGTTGTTATTCCCTTCTGCTCGGGCTGAACTGTTTGTTGTTAAATCGTTTTTCAACTATATAGTATAGCTGTTATTCAGCTTGAGCAAAAATGATTAAAAATAAATAAAATGCAAAATTTTTCAATTTCCACGAGAGTTTATGATTGGAACTTAATGCTGTGAGCAAATATTGTGAAATAATAACTACACATAAATTTACCTAAATCCAGATTCGAATTCGAGACCCGTCGATTGCCAGCCGCATGCCTTCCTATCTGCGCCATCCTAGACATGATGAATTGCAGCGCTCAAATCAAAATATAAACTTCCCGTGGTTTAATAATGATCAAACTTCGATTCCTATCCAGCAGTGGTGAATTAGCACAGACATTATGGTTAACGACTGAGCAACAGATCAATTCAGCTGTTGTTCAGTCAAAAACGCGTGTTTTTCATCATGTGCTCTGAGTCGAAGTATGATGAAGCGAAAGCGCTTATTTGACTTGTGAAAAACACATTACACAGATACATGTGCTAATTTTTACATGAACTTAACAAGAAGCATAAAAAAGTCTTGTTAAACTATGTTGTAAAGGAATTACTGCGAGTCGAATATAAGGTACCCCGGGGCAAGTGGGACCTAAAAAAATGCTAGTTTAGTTTCGTCAAGCCAAAAAAAAATCAAACATAAATAATTTTATGATTCCAATGGTTCTAAAAGACATTGTTGGTATATTTTTTCTTATTAACGGGCATTGAAACTGTTTCAAAAATTTTACATTCTGTATATCATGCATATAATGAAAAGTGGAGCAGATCTTCATTTACTCCGTATCACGGGGCAAGTGGGACCTATTCGGAATGTTTATACAAATGGCCTATATTAAGCCTGCTGCTTATATGTAAGGTAGCATAAATTGTAAATATCTTATACGAATAACTATGTTAAGCGATTTATGTTGGAAGAGTTTTGTGGTATCGTGCATAAATTACGTAACACATATAGTTACGAATCACTGAGAAAAAAAATTGATTCAACTTTAAGCAGCTCGTGCAAAACAAATTGCTTTTTTTTATACAAAAAGCACCATAAAGATAAATGCCGAAAGATTTCCAAACTTGCTTTTCATATTACGTAGTTGATGAATCTCGCCAAACAATTTTTCAAGATTTTCAGATGTTATGTTTTCCCTTGCATAATTTTGCGATCATTAAATTAATATTTTCAAATCGTGAATATGAATAAGTCGTTTTCCATTTTTTTTAAACTTTATGGCCGGTTCCTTAACACTCAAAAGAACTCATTATGCAGCGAAAAATGAAAAAAAAAAACAATAGAATTTGCTTAGACGAAAATATGGAAAATTGATGGTTTCGAAAAAAAATATGTTCTACTCAAGACTTAACCATTTTAAACAGCAGCTTAATCATCATAATAAAAGGAATTAGGTATAATTCAAAGATGACTTACTTCAGGCACCGATTATTACTTCACTTTTGTGTAAATTTCGACTTAGGCTGAAGAAAGCGAGATCAAACTATGAAAATGTGTTTGTCTACTCTCATAGGTCTCACTTGCCCCAGATGCTGAAATGCACTGGGGCAAGTGGGAGCAGTTATCTGAAGGTAAAAATGAAAATAAATTACAGCTTTTTCGCTTTCAATAATTTGCAAGCACTCCAAATATTATCCTAAAACCAAAAAAGTTTTACTTTATTTGTTATTCTATTTTAAATCGACGAATGTAGTAGAGTACGTTAATCTCACTTAGTGAATTGAAAATTACATATGAACAACAATGACATATATAGTATCTTTATGGTGAGAACAATAACAATTTTTGAATTCAAAGTATCAGTTGGTGTGATACCTATGTTTTCCATGAAGAATGTTTGCCTTAAAAATTTAAAATAAAAAAAATTATAGCTGTAGGTCTCACTTGCCCCGGATTCTCACTTGCCCCGGGGTACCTTAAATCGCTTGAAAAGTGTTTTAAATTATCATTGTTAATACCAATACGAAAAGTTGAACATTGGCTACATTTTCAATTGAAATAGCATTTGTACAGTAATGTGTACAGTAGGGTGGCCCACACTTGTATGAAAAAGAAAAAAAATCGAAAAAAGCCAAGTCTTACCTCCTAAATCAGTTGTTTTGGACTCCCAGAAGCTACGTTCAAAATTTCAGCAAAATCGGTTGAGCCTAAGGGGGCGCTTAAAACGCTTGAAGTTTGTATGGGAAAACTTGGCCAAATGTATGCAGAAATTTTAAGTTTTCGAATTTTGCCGCTAGGTGGCGCAGTAAGCGTTCAATAATCCAACCCTTTGGTATTATTATAGGTGACTATATGCCAAAGAACTTTGTCGAAGACCGCGAAGTGATCCGACGGCTGTGAAAAAAGTTATACCCTACGCAAAGTGAGGCAAAGTATTGAGATTTCATTATTGATATTATTCCTTTACATGTACTGAAAAAATAACAATAAAGTTTATCCTCATTTTACCTAGGGTATAACTTTTTTCACAGGCGTTGGATCACTTTGCGGTCTTCGACAAAGTTGTTTGGCATATAGTCACCTACAATAATACCAAAGGGTTGGATTATTGAACGCTTACAGCGTCACCTAGCGGCAAAGTTCGAAAACTTAAAATTTCTGCATACATTTGGCCAAGTTTTCCCATACAAACTTCAAGCGTTTTGAGCGCCCCCTTAGGCTCAACCGATTTTGCTGAAATTTGGAACGTAGCTTCTGGGAGTTCAAAACAATTGATTTAGGAGGTAAGACTTGTCATTTTTCGAAGTTTTTGTTTTTCATATAAGTGTGGGCCACTATAGTGTACAGCATAACTTTAGTTCAGCTATAATTACTAATATGAAGCAACAATTCAGCATGCATGCTTATTTGCGGCTGGCAATTGTTAGTTGGATGATGTTCATAGCCATGTTTAATAATGTCTGATCATAGTAGGATATACTGTGCAGTAGTCACATTTTTTCGAAACTGCGTTCAGAAAGCATCAAGAAGCTGATCAAACCTGAGAACAGTGCTGTAATGGTTCATTACGCAACGCAAATCAGTGCTGTAATGAACAATTACAGCACTGCTAATACCCAACGGTTTTTCACAGATGAAGGTCTGTCGAAAGAGTCACTTGGCAAACACCTGTATTTCACTGGGAAAACACCTGGTTGATTCGCGAGGCCTGAATTTACTTTTTTTCCGCGACGACGACGACGACGACGTGTCAGCGTTACGAACAATGTAAACAAGACTAGCTTTGTTTGGTGCAATTCGAAATCGTTTTAAATTGTATAAACTGACAGGTCACAGTATGATGCATAAAATCAGAAAAAACATCGTATAGAATCGCATCGACTTAGAGAGAATTGCCACCCAGTCTTCATAACAGAATTTAAGGAAAACATTAATGTTGGCAACAATCTCAGATGCTTGGGTTTATGATAGACACAATTTACACTCCCTTCAAGAATGGTAAGATAACACAGCGGTATGGTCTCAGATTGTTGGTCTAGAGGTTCTATGTATGTTCGAGACTGGCTGTCTGCTTTATTATTTCATTGGTTCACAGTTTTTGACATCGTATTATTGTATGTCGCTTTCATAACAAAACGCGCTGCCAACTTCCAGTCGGCATTCCTGAATCATCGCAACGAATCTCTTCTGCTGTTTGTGTTAGTGAGATCGGAGAAACGTCAGACTCCCACCTGCTGATTGGCTGCGACGACTCTGGCGACGGTTTCATCCGCGACGGATTCAAATCGTCGCGTTCGATAAGGGGGCAAACCGTCAATATTAGTCATGGAAAATCGAAAATAGTCGTCGGAAGTATCTATATAGGGTAATTGTTCCCATCGTTGTGGTAGTACCTAATGTTGCGGTAATGGCCAATTGAGCACTTTTTCGACTGAAATGTTACCAAAAGGTGTTTTTAATAGATGTATTGTGCTTAAATTATGAGATTGCACCATTTGTTTGCTTAAGATTTGCCCAAAAACCTATTAAAAAAAATATTTTCCTTAATATGTTTGCTGCTGTGTTCCTATTGTTGCGGTAGTGTTCCTAATGTTGCGGTATCCCATATGATTTCAATGGGATACCGCAACATTAGGAACAAATACCGCAACAATAGGAACACAATGTTCTTTTAGATAAAAACGAATAAAATGCTCATAACAACCTCAAAGTGGCAATATTTTTTTATTTTCCCGTAGATAAAGGATAGATTTTATTGTTTTCAATTCAATCCATGTAAAAAATTTGCTTGGGGCGATACAATTGTGGTTTAAGCATGAACCCAGTGCTTAACTCCTCCATGATTGGATCAATTACCCTATCTTTGGTACGTAAATAGCAGTTTATACGATTGAATAAGTTTTTATATGATGACGCATAGCTCAAAATTTTTTTTATTCTAAATCACTTAACCTAATTTACAGCTCTATTGTCCACTAGGGCAGTACGTGAGCGATTTCAATTGACTTACATTGTGTACAGCGTCTAGATGTATATTCTATTCTTCTTTATCGAACTGGTTGCCTTTCTGCTGCTTTCACTTTTCTACTCAATACAAGGTAGAATGATGAGCACAAAGATGATGGATGGCCGTTGTTCCTTTCCAGTCCCATTGAGGGTCCATTACAGATAGCAGTTCGCCGATGTCCAGGTATCCGGGTCCGTTTGAGCCATGGGGACGAAAAATTGCAAGTGCCGGGGCTGGGAATCTAACCCATGACCATCCGCATATGAAGCGAACGTGTGACCAACTACGCCACGGGCCCCGGCAGCTTAACTTATGTAGCCCAAAATGTTAACTGGGTACCCATATTGGTGTCAAAGTGACCATATCCATATGTTATTCACTTATTTGATGCAGGAAAACAGTTCCCCGTAATCATTTCACTGTTTTCACATATTTTTTTTTTATATTTTGCACGAAAACACCTGATTTTCAGATGTGTTTTGTCCAGGAATGTCAATTCTAAAGGAAGCATATTGATTCAGCACGCTACGTGCGAGTGTGAGTACCTTATTTAAAACGGGGAAAATGAAAAAAAAAAAGCAAAATATCGCAATCATGGTCTGTCGAAAAATTGTAGCCCTGGTTTCAATACGAGACGTTAACATTTTGATGTCCCTGTTAGGGAACAATTCTTATACCTGATATGTACTTAACTTTTACTATAAATGACCTGAAAGTAGGCCACCAAAATGAGATTGCTGAGATCTCATGGTGCTCTGTTATTCCAGAGCCCCATAAATATGCAATAACTCGAGTAAATGTTTACAAGTTAAAATAGTACATTTAACACACAAATAAAACTTGTAATATATGCTGGAACCTCTTTTTATACCATTGACTGGGGGTGCAATGATTAAAACGGCATAAAAAGAGGGAAATTTGTGCGTACATTAAGTCGGAGCTTTATTGAGGGAATTTAGTTCGCGAGAACAGGTCATGCTTCTGGGCATTTGAGAAGACCCCAAGGGGGTTTCCAGGAAGTTCCCAGAGAGTTCAAAAAGGGGGGTCCTTTCTAAGGTTTATTACGGATAACGAATCCATGAAAATAACACTTTTTGGGCGAATATTGTCCCAAAAAACATGGTAAATGGCTTTCCGCAATACAATCTGGTAGCATTAAATTATTCATTGAAAATAAGTATTTCAAAAATCACCGCGATTTCACCTATTTCCCCCACAGAGGAAGCACATTTTCGGTGCACTCGTACACCTCACGCATTGTATCACATGCAATAAGTGTACGGTTTCATTTGAAAGCAAATTCATCGTAGAATCGATCAACCGAATAATATTCCACATTATTTGTCATAAAATTATCAAGTTTACGTAATTATTATTTGGAGAATCTTATCTTGAATTGAACCATTTGTAATCTACACTCAGAAATAAAAGTATACACGGAATTACTATTATTTATGCATTTTGTATCCGCATCTCTCTCACTCTCCTTTTGTTTTCGTGCTATCTGGTGCTTCGCCTGGGTTGACGAAACACTTCTCTTCAACCCAGGCTAAACGGCAGATAGCATGAAAACAGAAAGAGAGTGAGAGAGATGCGGATACAAAATGCATAATGTCGTTTTCGTTTTTGATTCAGTTCCAACCTGGGTTGGAACTGGATCAGATCACAGTTTCAACCCCAACCCGACTTCGGTTTCGCTTGTACTAAAGTTTGTTTGACGTTGTTTGTTTACACATTTTCCGCCGATCCAGTTCCAACCCAGGTTCAAAAACGAATTCGACATAAATAATAGTAATTCCGTGTATACTTTTATTTCTGAGCGTAGATTTGAACTAGTGAATGAAAGCGAGCTTCCAGTGTTGGCCTGCAGACTGCGCTAGTGGCTGCTTTGTTTACTCTTTCAGGATGGAGAATTTCAAATTTAGTTTCCGAATTCCTGAAGAATTCCGAACATTCTGAGTTGAAATTCCATTGCCTAATTAAAAATAGTTATGAGAATTAGCAGATCCATGTGATTTCTAGTTGTTTAGCATGAAATTGGCAGTTGTGGGAATCGCTCGAGCTGCTAGTAGTACAAATCTAGATTAAAATTGGTTCAAATTATGATTACGATGGTTCAAATTAAGATTCAAGTCATTATTGACAAAAAATTGAATTTTTCAATGAAACTAGGTGCAAATGTAAACTTTTTACCACTTTACAAAAAGCTAATACCCGTGGCTTTCACATACCTGAGACTTTACCGTAGTAAATTATTTCCATGTGGAAGCAAAAATCAGTCAAAATCCCCGATCCTACGGAAAGTCGCAATTTGGTTCAACTCATGATTACTTACCATAACACACTTGAGACCCTCCGAAACCCCCGAAAACACATCTGTACCCCGCCCAAAATTTTCCGAAATGCCTCCGATGTCCTTTAAAACCTCTCTCTGGAACCGCATGTTACGCACCTGTGACCCTCCAAAACATTTGAAAATACCTCCATAACGCCTCTGAAACCCGCCAAAAAAACCCCTTCAAAACATCTTGAAATATCTCCGTAGACCCCCTAAATCACACTTGGACCTTATCTAACGCACCTGAGACCAATATTGCTATTTTTCACCGATTACTTGCTCATCAAAGCTCATCATTTGTATTTTATTCACGCGCGATTCTGCCGTGCTCTGATCAACGATGAGCAGGAGCAAAGAAGTGGAAAGAAAAACATAATGAAAAACGCAAACGACAGTATGAGCATCTGCTTGTGTCGCAGCGCGCTCGTTTGTTTGGCCCGACCATACCATACCGAATAGCGCCAGTCACACGATGCATATATTGATCAATAGTTGACCGTTTTATGGAAACATTGAATGTATAATATTGTTCAAAAATAGATTGATATCAATCATTCAACTTTTCCCCTATCTTCCGTTTGATCAACCACGCAGCAATATTTCCCCTCCATAGCGCATTTTACTTCAATTTCCTCTACAATATTTCCCCACCTTCAAAATTGTTACATCAATCCTCTCGAAGATTGCTCAAACCATGGGTCAAATTATTCCATGGATCAAATGATTGGTTCAATATTTCCCCTCCAGATCAACCTTTCAATGCAGCAGCGCGTGAACGAGAGCATCATCATTGCAGAACATTCTGCCGTGTTGCCATTTTTTTTTATATATATATTATTATATATAATAAATCCATAATAGCCCTGTTTGTCTGTCCGGTGACTAGCCAACCAGACGCAGCGCGCGGGGAATTTCTCACAAAAAAAATTGGCATTTCAATTCGTTTTCACTATCAGATGCACAGAACAAAATCAGCGACAACCTTAGACAACCAGACACAGCATTTGATGAAAAAAAATCACAGACAACAGACGTTGAAAATTTTGATTTTTTTTTTAAACATTTGACACATCAATTCGTTTTTACTATCAGATGCACAAAATAAAATCAGTGACAACCTTAGATAACCAGACACAGCATTTGATGAAAAAAAATCACAGACAACAGACGTTGAAAATTTTGATTTTTTTTAAATATTTGACACCTCAATTCTTTTTTACTATCAGATGCAGAAAACAAAACCAGTGATAACCTTAGATAACCAGACACAGCATTTGATGAAAAAAATCATAGACGTTGAAAAAATTGATTCGCAGAAAAAAATCTGTCACTCTTAGGCAACCGAATGCAGCAGTTACTGGAAATAACACAGATAGCCTGTTTGTCTTTCTGGTGACTTCACCGAAGTTTTTCAGATGTAAATATAAGCTGCATTGAATTCACCGAATAAAAACACCTTTCAGTATTAATTTTGTAATTTTCCCATGGGCTGTCCAAAAACTTTTCGTAATAAAAAAAAAACATATGTACAATACACTCCTGATCAAAAGTTTGGGGTCACCCCCTGAAAAACATGTCATTTTTTAGGCCCATATCTCCTCCAATTTGCGCCCGATTTCAAAACCATAGGTCTCATTCAAAAGATAACAAGTCAAAGTAACTTTGAACATGATTCAGGTGAAACTTTCGCAAAAATGTTTGCATGTAAACTTAACCCAAAGTTGCCAAATTTTCTAATAAATAAACATGAACTTACGGCAGTGTCGCTGGAAAATGGGTCGACAAAGTTTTATGATGAGAGTGGTACATAATATAATCTATTTTCTATTAGCTTTCAACTGCTTTTTGCCAAACTTGGCTAAAAAATCTAGAAAAAAAAGTTATTAAATAAATTACCTCTTGATGCTATTGACCAAAAGTTTGGGGTCACCCCTCCTCAATATGATGTATTAGCCAAAAGTTTGGAGTCGTAAAACAAGTGATTTGGTGATATTTTTGTCATCTTCAGTTCAATTTCAATTTGTTTTGGATCATTTCAAAGAAAATTAACTAAATTTACGTTTGATGTGTTTAATTTAACGTATTCACCGATTTTTATATATAAAAATGTTATGTAAAGTTAACACATTTCACCACATTTCAAAAAATAAGGCAATTTTACATTATGTTTTAGAATCTAAATTTTTAAAAATATGTGGTTCAATGTCTATGTAGTAAGTACCATTTGTTATGTTTCAAATAAGCCAAGCAGAATTAAAAATGAATGAAAGATGGCAAAGATGTCAACAAATCACTTTTTTATGTTTTACAAAAGTGATCGCAAACTTTTGGCCGATACATCATTTTGAGGGGTGACCACAAACTTTTGGTCAATGACATCAAGATTTAATTTACTTAATAACTTTTTTTCAAGACTTCTTAGCTAAGTTCAGTAAAAAGCGGTTGAAAGCTGATAGAAAATAGGTTATATTACCGCTCTCATCATAAAATTATGTCGACCCAATTTCCAGCGACGCTGCCATAAGTTTTTATTCATTTTTTTTAGAAAACTTAAGTTTACATACAAACATTTTTGTATTTTTTCCATTTAAATCCAAAGTTTCTTTGACTTATTATCTTTTGAATGAGATCTAGGTTTTTGAAATCGGACGCAAATAGGCGGAGATATGATCCTAAAAAAATGACATGTGTTTGAGAGAGTGACCCTGAACTTTTGATCGGGAGTGTGTGTTTGAATATGTAATAATGTTCAAGCTTAGAAGACAGAAATGCCTTGTATACATTATCTTCCGCATTATTGGCATTGGGATCGGTAGGACTGAAAACCAACCGATGACGACGCATTGATTTAATAAAAGGCTTTGTTTTGCGAGCTGTGTACGTATGCTAAGCATGCACGGACACTTGTTTTTTTTTCTCTCTTTATGCATGAGCCATTTTACGAAGTGACAACAATGCTGATGATGATATTGATTTTCACGGGTTATTGGACGCTACCTCCTGTCAAAATTCATTCATAAAAATGGATGGCTCGTAAAATGGACTATTAACTTCTCTCATACTGCCGGGAGATTTTCTCTCTGCTCGAACCTCGGCTAGATCCATCTCTCTGCAAAGGGGTAATGTCGAAGATATTGGATTGATACTTGGTTTGATCCTCGTGATTCCATCAATAATCCGTGAGAAAGAAATAATTGAAGGAATGGCAGAATAAAGGAAACAAGAAAGCGCTGCCAAATAAACATTTTCAAGCACAAGTAAGTTGCGTATCGTAAATTTTCATTAGATTATTTAGAAATAATGTTTAATATTTAACATTGGTTTATGATGTTTTACATCACATCTTTAATTTATGCGCATATGCGATTTTCTAGTACCTTCAGTATAAAATGCTAAGGAATTTGGACGACAAAAATACCCGAAGTCACTCTCAAATCATATAACTTAATTATCGTTTAGTAATCAATCTAGCTATAGAGAAACCTGTTTTAATAATAACGGATAAAGCAAACATTTTCAATAATGAGCGAATCAAACAAATCAATATGGCAATAACCTCTTATCAGTCTTTGTTTTCCAAGTCTATACTGCTTTACATATTCACTATGACATTAGCAAAAATTAAAACTTGTTCGAACGTAACTGTTATACTTATTGTTTAAGCTCCATTTTGTATGAAATATTTTGGTTCAACGGTAGAAGTTCATAACTTGTGTTAGAAATTAAGACACATAAACCTTCTCAAGACATTAGGAAAAATAGCATGATGAATTAGTAAATAGATCCACTATTTACCAATTCATCATATTTAACCGAAATATTGGGTTCAATAAATAAGAGTTTATGAAAAAATCGAATATGGCTTGGTAAATGACCAAAATTATCAAAATATTATTTTTTTCATAATAATTTATGGAATTGAATAAGCATGCGAAGCATCGAAATTGGCACTTTCTTAATGATCAAGTCTTTATAATATTTACAATGCAAAAACGTGACACTTTATTTCTAGAAATTCCATAAAATTCAATTGAACTGGCCACCATGAACGCCGTGAACCTCGCGCTGAACGTTGGTGAATTGCTATCTCTTCCTCACTGATAGATTGGTCTTCGCCCAATCTGCTGACTCTTTTACCCTGCTGGATTGATCGAATGAAACAACTTGAGGGGAAAGTTTGACGGACTTGGATGATCTTGATGGTTTGGTCAAACTGGATGATAGTGGTGGTTGGATCAATCTTTCGGAGGGGAAATATTGAGGATATGAACATCAACCTCAATCCTCGCTTTTGCAGGTTGATCAGTATTTATATCAAGATTCAACAATATCATCCATCTTCCCCGCAATAAAAATGCAAGCAATACATTTAGCAATATTTCCATCAAATTGTGTTTCTTGATGAAGTTGAAGGAAAGATTGAACCTCTTGGTTGAATCAACTTATTGATAAGTGTAAATGGCACTAATGGATTGGATAGACTCGGTTCGACCCGAACGCTGGCGGTGCACACAGATAAAGCATTCGAATATACCGACACAAACGTGCACGCATACCAAGCCAACTATGTCTCGTGATGAGCATATTCAGCGATGAAAATCACGGCTTGACTGCAAGGCGTCCGCTCAGCGGCGAAAGATAATTAACAACATCACTGATCGGTGTCGAACCCAATCGTGTGCTATTCGTACGGGCGGATGCACAATGTGTGCAATGCACATATGCTGAGGTGGAGAGAGACTTTTCGCTTGCTGTTGACAACGACTCAAGGCTACTCGCCTATGTTTTCACAAAATAGACAATCATCTGAAACTCTCTGATATGCCTTCTAAAATCCACGCAGACCCCCAATAACCTGCCTAACAAGCAGGCTTTAGCGTATATGCCGTGGTGTATAGCACAGTTGTCCCATGTTAATAGGGATTCCCATAGAACATGGGGCAACTGTGCTGCACACGGAAGAACGTATCTTGAATCTTGAATATTGAGGAAAATCTTTGCAAGCAGTTGATTAAATGCAACAAAGAGAAAATGCATTTCCAACCTCAATATGCATACCGGCGGTAAATACACAACTGCTGCAACCGAAATGACAAAGAGCTGTTACCATTTTACAAGATATCCTTTCAGGTGGCTAAGAGCATGCATTCACAAAACTGTAAAAAAAGACACTATACACAGGATTGCACATATTTGCACAAAAGAAAATAAATAGTGAAAGTTTGAGTCGGTTCCAAGAGTTACCTCGAAAATGCTTACGTATTTTGCTCAATACACATTGAATTTATATAGGTACCTATACCCCAGAGCGTAACAACTACGTTCATTTAATTTATATTTATTTAATAAGAATTCCAGATCAAGCTGCATTAAATCACTTCTAGTTGGATTCCTGTGCGCTTGTTTGTGCACTATTTGACTCGTTGTTGGCTTGCTAAGGCGGGGACGCGAGCAAGTTTGTGCTTTTCTTTTATGTTGTTTGCTTGGGTTGGTTGGCAAGTATCCAGCTCCATTGAGAAGGACAATTTTCATAACAAATTCTATTAAATCTCCATGTCGTTTGGGACTCTGGGTTTGGGACAACGCAGAGGGTTGGGATGCTGCCGGTATGAGGGACAACCGTCACACAAACATGCTTTCCTACAATGAATTCAGGTGAACTGGTTGTGAACGTTTGTGTTGGTTTGCAGCACAGTCAGGATATTGAATGTATGCGATGGTAGACTCGTTGCTATGACGATATCCTGTCGGTTCATACTAGTGTTAGTGCCAGTACTTGTACATAAGGGAGGGGAAGTTAGCATATTCCATGTAAATGGCCAATAAGAGGCAATGTTGTAATTTTAGCCCTGCACCATGTGCTGAAAAAGGACACCCCCTACCGACAAGGGGTGCGACAGGGTCAGACATATTTGCAATGCAAACCCCAAGCTGCCAAGGACTTTTACCTAAAAACGAAAACATTGGTCGCGCCGGCAGAACTCCGTTCGTGTGTACACAGGAATGAGGGATAAAACAAATTTAATTCTCTTCTCCACCCGGCCGTGTCGTAAAATGTTTTGTAATAGAATATTGGCTAGGCAAGGCGGGGTGGAAACAGCGGACGGTTGCGGGACTAGTAAAGGAGCAGGAGGACAATGATGGAAATCAGTAGTGTTAAACTCGTGCCAGGTTGTACAAAATGGGGGGATATAATAACGAAGTTTTCTTGGAGCACCCACTCAACACAATTTGCACAGCGGAATGAGCCATGGGGTGTGTTTAGTATTCTAGTGCACCGCGGGGTAAAGTGGGTGGGTGGTGTAGGGATCGGGCAATCGGAAGCTGGCAAAATAGACACTCTGTTTGCTGCTGCCGTTTTTCAGCTTTGTCAACTACCCTCCTACTTGTAACAGGATGGTATATGCTTACCGTTGAAAACAGAAAGAAGTATGACCGTCGGTAACAAAATAGCATGGTTTAGTGACGAATAACAGTATTTTTAATATAATAATTTAAAAAAACTAATAACATCCATTAATGACGTAGCAAGTTTTGACTGATTTCCCGAGTAGAAGAGCTGTAGCATACAGGGGATAGACGAAATGATTGGGACAGGCAGAATTTTCACTTTTTAAAATATGTAGATACGCAATTATCCGATAGCCAACGTTGAACTGTTATATCTCCGGACTCAATGAATCGAATGCAATAAAATTTTGAGCATTCATGACTTATAAAATGAGCTACAAAAACATTCGACTTTACTTAGAATTGTTAATAGCAAAAAAAAAAACAAATTATAATAATTTAATTTATTATATGATTTTTTAGAAAATTTGTTTATTTCAAACAGTGGTTGCAGAACATTTTGGTTAGAAATCAATAAAAACTAAGGAGATACAGGGGATAGACTAAATGATCGGGACAGGCAAAATTTTCACTTCTCAAAAAAATGTCAAGTAGCTGTAACTTTTCGAAAAGTGCATCTAATACTTTTTACTGTAAGTTGATTAACTAGTTGTGTATCAGTGGTCAAAATTTGGAAAAGATCGGGCTATTCTGCACCACGAAGTTATAAAGATTATAGAAAAAGGTATAATTATCCGATAGCAAACTTTGAGCTGTTATATCTCCGGATTCAATGAACCGAATGCAATGAAATTTTGACCATTTATGACTTATATAATGAGCTTTGAAAAACTTTTGACTTAACTTTTAATTTTTAACACGTAACACAATTAATACGATTAGTTAATTTTTCTAATTAAACACAAAATTTCCAAAAAATTCAACATCGTTTCAAAATTTAAGATGCTAATTATGCTTCATTTAAATTCCCTCTAATTGTCTTGAATTTAAATATGTTTGGAGGAAAGTAACAACATTGCCGGCAATAAATTGAAAAAAAAAACAATGGGGTGCTTATTTAAAATGGACCAATTTACTAAAATAATATGAAATAAATTAAATCGCTATAACTTTTTCTTTTGTTAATAATTTCAAGTTGTGTCAGGTGATGCGTTGGGACCTGGTATTCACGGCATTTCTGGAGGATTTGCCGTACGGTGAAGATCTGGTCGGTTGTCGACCGACCGTCGATAAAGCCGGCTTGATAACTTCCCTCGAACTCATTTGTTTTAGGTGACAGACAACGGAATATGATCTGGGATAACACTTTGTAGGCAGCATTCAAAATAGTGATCGCCCTAAAGTTCTCACATTCCAAATGGTCGCCTTTCTTGTGATTGAGGCAGATTACTAACTCCTCCGGTAGCTTTTCGGTTTCCCAGATCCTGACTATCAGCCGATGCAGACAGATGGCCAACTTTTCGGGGCCCATCTTGATGAGTTCAGCTGTGATACCATCCTTACCAGCTGCTTTGTTGGTTTTGAGCTGGTGAATGGCATCCTTAGCTTCCCTCAGGAGTTGGTTCATTTCCGTCCTCCGTTGCACTGGCGTCGTCGTTTCCTCCGTTGCCGTGGGCTCCCGTGCCTACATTCTCCACGCCGTTCAGGTGCTCATGGAAGTGCTGCTTCCACCTTTCGATCACCTCACGTCCGTCCGTCAAGAGGCCTCCGTCTTTATCGCTGCATATTTCGGCTCGCGGCATAAGCCGTTGCGGGATACGTTGAGTTTCTGATAGAACTTCCGTGTTTCTTGGGAACGGCACAGAAGTTCAATTTCTTCGCACTCCGCTTCTTCCAGGCGGCGCTTTTTCTCCCGAAAGAGGCGGGTCTGCTGTTTGTAACGTCGGCCGCATTATTTGCGTTGCGTTGCGTTGCGTGGTAACGGAGTAATTCGTAGATTGCGTACTGAAAGTTGTCATGTTAAAACTTTAGTACTCCTATTGTAATTGCTTATGGAGCGCTATTTGGGAAGGAACAGCTATTCAATCAGAAGTTGAAGTAAAAAAGACATGAAAACTTTCATTGCCGGCCACGCCCATCTTCTCCGTTACAAGTATAGAAAAGGATGTGATGATATGACACCTACTTTACAAGAGGTCAGCGGCTCACCGACACTCCCATAGGTGTCAAGGAGTTGGATATTTGGAATGGGTTGATTGGGGATTCACTATAAGCGAGTGATGCCGCAAAATTCAGATTGTGTATGTGTATTTGAGTTGATCATGTAGACGTGTTGATGTGAGTGTAAGTGATTGTTTAACACCAACGTTGGGAGTGACATAACTAAGAAATTTTGTCACTCCATGGGCCTTTTTCTTTCCGGGATGGGGCACAGGCATTTGGACCATGTGTCCTGGCTAACAAGCCTAGGCTTAAGCGCCGTTGATCGCTCTCAGAAACGATAAGAAACACGTTATGTGGATGGGAAAGGATAATAGGGAAGGGATGATATCTATTTATCGAGATGACAGCGACTCACCGACGCTCTCGTAAATAGAAAAGAAATGAGATTTTGGTAGGTACAGGAATGGTTTGAAATTTAGTATGATTAAGTTATGCGTTATATATGTAGCTTGATATGTTAAAAATGGCCGCTTTAATTGATTTATATTGTGTGTTTACCAGCCACCCGCGTTCCACCGGTTGTAACGTCGGCCGCATTATTTGGCGGAAAAAGTGAAAAAGTGAAGCGATCGTAGGGCAGTTGTGATGAGGAGTTGCATTGTCCGAAGCGGAAAGTGAAGAATATCAATGCTATTTGGTAACCAACGAGCTATTGTCTTTGTGCAGATCATTATAGTTGGAGTCAAGGCGAGAGTGCGGTCATCCGACGAGATAGATCTGGGTGAGATCATTCTGAGTTTTCTTTATACCCTAGAAGGAGTCGAGGTAATTTCGCCGATGCGGATTCATGAAACTCCTTCAAAACCATATAAAGTTCAGTAATATCAACAAATTCATCCTGCAGCTCTTTAATTGAATTGATATTGAAGCAATAAAAATGTTAGAAGAAAGTAATTCAATTTAACTACAGTAATCGCAAGTATGACTCAGTAAGTAGCTCAATATTACAAAGATCGTTATGGCATTAAAGCATGGCCCACTTAGTAATGGAACATATTCCTTTGCCTACTATAGCGCTCCTGGTGGATTTTTTTGGAAACTTTCGATGTCTGTTTGTTGACATACAACAACAATAACAGTGATTTTTTTCAGTTCCTAAAAAGTTGTGCTTTTGAAGATAGGCAGCATGCAACAGGAGCGCAGAAATAAAATCGTGCACAGTCATCTGGAGAATCCAACGTGGTCCGCTTCCCAGCTGGCTAAAGTGTTGAATTTTCCTAGAAACACCGTGTGGCGCGTGCTAAAAAGGTACAAGGAAACATTGACGACGACTCGGAAGACGCAGAGTAAACGCCGGAGTGGAACTGCTAACCGTCAGCTTCATGGAAAGATCGTGAGGTCCATCAAAAGCAATCCAGGTATGTCAAACCGCGATTTGAATAAAAAGTATGGTGTCGCCCGAAGTACGGTGCAGAGAATTAGCTATCGCGCAGGCCTACATGCATACCGAATTAGTAGGCAACCAAACCGATCCCTGAAGCAAAATTCCGTGGCTCGAAACGGAGCTCGGAAGCTGTATGACAGCCTACTGACGAAACATGTTGGGTGCATCCTGATGGACGATGAAACCTATGTAAAGGCCGACTTCCGACAGCTTCCGGGACCAAAATTTTACAAGGCGAAGGCTCGAGGAGGTGTCCCTGGAAGGTTCAAATTCGTTTTCGCAGACAAGTTCGCCCGCAAATACATGATTTGGCAGGGAATTTGCAGCTGTGGTCGAAAGACAAAGGTTTTCATCACCGAGAGAACGATGAACTCGGAGGTTTACAAAACTGAATGACTCCAGAAGAGAATTCTGCCCTTCATCCAGTCCCATGATGGTCCAGTGGTATTTTGGCCGGATCTTGCGAGTTGCCACTACAGCCAGGATGTATTAAAATGGTACAACGACAACGATGTCCAGTTTGTTCCGAAAACGATCAATCCGCCCAATTGTCCTCAGTTCAGGCCCATTGAAATCTACTGGGCAATTATGAAGCGGAAACTAAAGACAAAAGGTGCAGTCATCAAAACGGCTGCCCAGATGAAAATTTGGTGGGATAAAATCGCCAAAACAGTGGACGATGCCGTTGTGCGCCGCCTAATGGGTCGTATTAAGAGAAAAGTTCGAGAATTCCTTCGAAACCATGACGAATGATTAGTTTTGTATTTTTTCGTAAAATATAATGAATAATATGCATTTGAATTAAAACCGCACTCAAATCCGTTGATTTTTAACCAAAATAGACAAGAAGGAAGTTGTTCCATTACTAAGTGGGCCATGCTTTACAGTGTACGGAAGATTCAACGTTGTGCTCAAGCATATTCATACGACTTTCAGGCGGCCAGGTGATTTGCGTGAAAAAACAAGTGACAAAGTATGTAGGGTTAGTTTCAAAAGTTTATTTTGTCATAACTGTGTTGTTCTGCGCGGGTAAAGTGAGGTGTTTGCACGGATGGTTTTGAAGGACTCTTTGTCGCGGGTGCATTGGCATGTGGAGTGATTATTGTGAAAATAAATCGTGTTTTTATCTATCGATTTATCGATAAAATCGGAATAGTGCTTGTTCTACGATTATCGCGACATGTATTTCTATATAACCAGACTCCCAGATTCACATCGTACCTTAACATACCAACAAATACTCCTTGCCTTGACAACTGTGGGGATGCTGTGGATTCCACGGTTTCTAGTAGCAACGGTTGTCGAACTAACATTCCTTCCCTTTCCTTGACCGTAAGGACATGGCCGGCGCCGTTATTGACTTTTAAAATGTTGAACTCTCGAATTGTGCACATTGAGAATGGTTAGCTAGTCCCAAGCACTATTCATTGGTACTCAGTGCAATTTCGATTGTTCTGGTCAATCACGGAGTAGCAACTACGACGTGTACGATTATCTTTACTTTGCTTTGCTTTGCTTACTACATAGGGTCTTGTACCATTTGGGCAGGTGTACCTATTTTGGACACTTGCTACTATCCTCTCCTCTTCTTGGCGTAACATCCTCACTGGGGCAAAGACCGCTTCTCAGCTTAGTGTTCTATGAGCACTTCCACAGTTATTAACTGAGAGCTTCCTCTGCCAATGGCCATTTTTTGCATGTGTATATCGTGTGGCAGGCACGAAGATACTCTATGCCCAAGGAAGTCAAGGAAATTTCCTTTACGAAAAGATCCTGGACCGACCGGGAATCGAACCCGTCACCCTCAGCATGGTCATGCTGAATACCCGTGCGTTTACCGCCTCGGCTATATGGGCCCTTACTTGCTACTATAACTAAGTCAATTTTAAACCGATTGATTTGAATTTTTGTATAGAGCTAGATACTGCACGTGCCTAGCTCTGTACAAAAATTCAAATCAATCGGTTTGAAATTGGCTCAGTTATAGCAGCAAGTGCCCAAAATAGGTACACCTGCCCAAATGGTACAAGACCCTATATAAGTCATGCACACTCAAAATTTATGAACATAGAGGGCTACCAGATAAATCAGCGTATAATACAGAGCATCGTTTGAGTTTGCAAGTTATAGGATGTAAGCTGGTTACGCAATCCGTGAAAAGCCAGTCATTGTCACAAGTGTTCCAAGAAAATAAATTCTTCAACCACTTTGAACACATCCCCATCAATCACAACTTGATCATTTAACAACACTGGGCCTGCCTCTATCTCTAACTGCAATCGTGTATTTCGTCTTGGTCGACGATCGATGCCGATGATATCAATATCGTCCACCGCAAATCCAAGGAGCATGGGCGGCCGTGTGATGATAGTTTCATTCCTCTGCGCACCTCTAGATCTCTTCTTCGAGTGCAATATCGCACAATACATTTGAAGAGTATGACCCTGATTCAATTTAAGGTAACAAAAGAGGTGTAGACATATCGTCTGCAACCAACACCGCCTCGACCACTGGTTTTCATCGTAGGTTCCTTCCTCAAGATACTAGATACTCAACGAGTGTTGGTCCCCTCACCGCTCCTCGGTTGGTGTCAACGACCATTGACACCCAGCCGCATCGTATGTTGGTACCTCATCAGGTATTGGCCTCCTCATCGTCTCTTGGATGGTGCTGCATGTAGATCTTTTCACTTCCCGAACCACCACCAGCGCGTGTTGAAACCTGTTGAAACCAACAAAAAAACACCGGGTGACTCCTGTTCCTATCTGCAGGCACTGACTGATATCGCTACCAGCGGTGTCAGGCCATTCAGCCGAAAGTCATTAGGCCGAATGGTCATTGGGTCTTATTTCTGCCGTTACGTCCCCACTGGGACAAAACCTGCTTCTCAGTTTAGTTTAGTGTTCTATATAGCGCTTCCACAGTTCTTAGCTTCCGCTGCCAATGACCACGTTGCATGTGTATTAGCGTGGGACACAAAAAGACACTTTTCTCTTGTACACTTTTTGAGTTCCATTTCGGTCCCATATCAACTGTGCAAAATTTCAGATCAATCGGATAAACTATATTTTAGCGCCAGCCATTTTAAGTTTTCATACGATTTAGTATGGGGAAAATCACTTTTTCAAAGAAAAATAGCCACAGGTTAAGAGGCAACCCCTAAAAATAAATCAATGAATGATTTCTGTTGGGAATTTTACGAGGAACCAACACTCCGAAGATCGCAAAGCGATCTGAGGCATGTGGAAAAAGTTATTGACTGAAAGCCGAATGGCATGCAAACGCGGTTTAACATGTAAGGAATAACAATAAATAATAAAATCTCGTTAATTTATCGATCTGGAGAGGCCTAATAACTTTTTCTACGAACGTCGCATCGATTTGCTGTCTTCGGAAGTCTGATTCCTAGTAAAGTATTCTACAGAAATCATTTGTCGACTTATTTTTGGGGATCTAGGGGTGACTCCTAGCGTATTTTCTTTGCAGGAATAAAATTTCCCCATAGTAAATCGTATGAAAAACTAAGAATGGCGGGCGCTAAAATATAGTTTTTCCGATCGATCTGAAATTTTGCACAGTTGATATGGGACCAAAGTGGAACTCAAAAAGTATACAGGAACTTGAGTTTTTCCATTTTTTGTGTTTTCCCATATAAACCGTGTACCAGGCTAATGTGTATATCGTGTGGCAGGTACGAAGTCAAGGAAAGTCAAGGAAATTTCCTTTATGAAAAGTTCCTGGACCGACCGGGTATTTAACCCGTCACCCTCAGCATGATTTTTTTCCTTCTTTTGAACATAGGTTTTTCTTTCTAGTATCATTGCCAAAATAGATTTTGGCGTGGAAACTGCTGATGTTTAAATCATTAATTTTTTCTTTTGAACATTGTTAAACTAGTTTTTTGCAATAAATGTTTAAAAATATATAAATAAAAAAACAGATCTGTTTCCAGTTTCATAACTACTGATTTGCAATTCATCCTGATGACCATTCGGCCTAATGACCTTCGGCGTAATGACCTTCGGCATAATGGCCTTTGGCCCAATGACTCTGCATCGCTACCAGCTTTATATCTCTCCTTTATTCCATCTAGGTACAAACATATTTATCTACAATTTATTTTGACCATACTTCACTGAATGGCTCCACTGAGATTTGTGATGTATCTCAAGGAGTACCTACACTCCAACAGAAACACCAAATAAAATATTTGAATGATCTCTGAAATAATACAAGCAAAAAGCACTGTGGTGCATAATTTATGGGACAAACGCCGATTTTCATACAAAATGGCCAAGTTTGAGATGCTGTAACTTTGGTTTGCGTTGATGGATTGAGCTCAATTTTTAACACGGATCTACTAATATGCTGAATTTTACGTATACGAAGTACACAATGTTTTCGTTCAAAGGTTTGGGTGTGGCAAGGCGTTCAAAATACCGCGATACCACTTTGATTTACGCGCGTGCCGCTGTCCGATCACTTTTGCACATTTTGGACGCCTTGCCACACCCAAACCTGTGAACGAAAACATTGTGTACTTCGTATACGTAAAATTCAGCATATTAGTAGATCCGTGTCAAAAATTGAGCTCAATCCATCAACGCAAACCAAAGTTACAGCATCTCAAACTTGGCCATTTTGTATGGAAATCGGCGTTTGTCCGATCAATTATGCACCACAGTGTAGGTCATTGACACAAAAAGTCATGAATTTTGAGCTGTCAAACGACGCAGTTCCAAGACATTCTGAAAGTATCCCCTGAGGTATCCTACCGAAACCGGTTCCGGAGTATCCGAAAATGGCCAAATCCATTCTTGGTCATCGGCACAGTGCCTATTGACACATGGCTGAAAAATCAATAAGTTTGAACCGTCGAACGGTGGAGTTGCATGAATTTCTAAAAGTGTTTTCTGAGGGTCACTATCAGAACCGGTGCCAAGTTATCCGGAAGTATTCAGATCCGTTGTTGATCATCAGTACAGTAGCTAATGATATCTGGATGAAAAATCATGAATTTTGTACGGTGGTATTACAATAAGTATGAAAGTGTCCCCTAAAGGTCCCTACCGGAACCGGTTCCGATCTGCTATTTACGTGGCCGGAACAGGTGAACAGGTCCATCCGTTTAAAAACTGGCCCTGTTAATAGGTGCTGAAATAAAGATGCAAAATAAAAGAAAAGATTATGAATTTAATATGTTTTCACATGCTTTCCTCAAAATGTCCATTTTGGGGTACCCTAGGTAGGAACTGTACAAAATTGACGTGACTCTGGTATCTTGAGTATGTTTTTTAACTTTTTTCAAAATTAACGTTTTGCCAAACAAAATATCCTTAGGGCTTTAGGGAAGTTTTTCTTTGAGTTTTCATTGACTTGGAAATTGTGTCAGAACGATAAAAATTTGTTGTAAAAATGTGTTGGTGCACCGCGAAAAAAACGTTTGGCAACCGCTTTCCCGTTCTCAAATTTTGTTTGGGACCTAAAAACTTTGATCTGATTGAATCTGAATAAATTAAAATTTTACTGAAGGGGAATCGAACCCGTCATCCTCAACATGGTCTTGCTGAATACCAATGCCCATCTGCTTACCGCATCGACTATAATGATACTTTGGTTCGAAACAAGCAAAAATTATTGTGCTCTCCATACCACAATCCGTTCATAACAGATCGCCATTTACCCGTCGCTTTTATGCCGGCAATAAAATTGTACTCTACTGAATTTAATCAAGACCAAGAATAAATAAAACCGGTCGGGAAGTCCTTTCCGTAGAGAGAAAAACAAGGGTGGGCGTTTTTATTGGACACCGAACCGAACCGAGAAGCGAAAAGTGTTGTTGGCATGCCAAGAAGGAAAAACAATCTTCTTTTCTCGACGTTATCGGTGCCCTTCACCCACCAGCGACGGATGAGAATGAACCTCTGCCTGGTTGGTTGGTGTACGTAGGTGGTGCGATATCAAACAACGAGGAAGCCCATTTTGTCGTCCGACCAAACCGACGCGGAGACAAATCCTTACTACAATACATTCGGTAGCAACACCAACGATAAAAAGCCAATATGGTGTCGCGACGAAAGCGACGTCAGCACAAATATTGATGCTGCTATAAGGAAAAGTGAGAAAATTGCTGGATGGAAATTAGAGATGGGTGAGGCTAAATCTTGCCATGCTGTGTTGGAGACAAAATGTAATGTGATGGTGTAGAATAATATCATACATCTTCTCCTCCAATGCCCATCTTAAGTCTATGGTCAACATCTTCTATAAATGTATTATTCTTGCTGTATAATCTTCATCATATGTTCAACCTTTTATTCTCTATACTCTAACTTCTTGTTTCTCTCTATCTATCTTCTGTTCCTTTATTCTTTATTTTTTTATTTTCTACTTTCTGTTTTTCATACTTCATGTTTTCTATCTTTTAAAATATTGTATTTTGTCCTCTATTTTCTATAATTTATCTTCTATCGTCTAACTAATATTGCCAATCTTCTTTCTCATATCAACTTATTCTATCTCTATTATGTTTAATCTTCTGTCCAGAAAATGATACCAAAATTTGACCGCGTTGGCACGGAATGTGCCTTATAAGGTCTGTTTCTATCTTCTATCTTGCACTATCTACCATCCTTAATCTTGTAATCTGTTGTTATCCACAATGTTTTATCAACATTTTTGATAATTGTATGACAAAGGACATTCGGAAAAAATAAACAGTACAATTTCAATTGACTAATAAATATTTATTTCGCGTTTTCTACAACAACTCCTTACAAATTATTCTTACATATAAACCATTGAAAGCTCCACCTCACAATGCTCCCTAACGGTGGCCATCACAAAACCCACCTGGACAGTGCTGCTCCGACTATCACGCTTACTAGTATCACTAACCTATTTACAGCATTATCACAGCTACCGGAGCGCCCGCTTCGGTCCCCAGTCAAACTTAGCGGCAGTTTGTAGTTGTATTGTTCATTGTACTTTAGCTTCACGGCATCCAGATCCTCCGGCAGATGGACGCACTGCGAGTCGAGGAAGTTGATCTCTTCGCTACTGCTCTTGGCCAGCACGCACACCTCCAGCGGCGAAGTCCCCGTCGGATTGATATCCGCGCCGTTTATGGCCGTCAGGCGGCCACTGTACGCCACCACCCGCTCGAATATGATATTGTTCTGTCGATCGCGGATGTACACGTAGAAGTCACCGATGTCTTTGGTGGTCGTAACGTACCAGTGGACAATCAGTTGACCGCGGAAACTGAAATGGGTAAATTTTCATTAGAGGAAAGAGCTATTTCGTATTGCAGATCGATTTAAATTTTACTAAGCAACTTCGCGGAACCGCAAATCAGGCAGCAGCTGGTAGATTTCCAGACTGGCTGCGGGAACACACACGAGCAGTTCGTCACGGATGTTGAAGAGTGATGTGCCGGATACGGTGGCGGGATCCGCACAGCGGATGTTCTGGTACGCTTCCGGGACCGATGGCAGGTTTCTCAAGTAGTTGAACAATGGGCGAGTGTAGCAATCGCAGTGCAGTGGGTTTCCTGGAAACGTAGGTGAATTACAAATGAAGATAGAGAAGAAAGTTTTGGATGGTTCCCATGTCTCAAGAGTATCAAAATTTATAGGTCACCCTATGGAAACATGAAAATATTTGACGATGAATGGAAAACCAGTACAGGTATACCTCGATTTAGTCAATTTTAAAATTGTCTATAAAATCGAATTTTACATAAAATCGAAGTGCCGGGGACCGTGGCGTAGTGGCTGCACGTTTGCTTCATAAGCAGATGGTCATGGGTTTGATCCCAGCCCCGGCACTTTCGTCAGTTGCTCTTTCCCCCTGAGAGCAGCTGACACTAACCCTCTTCTGAGCCAATGGCTCAAATGGACCCGGATACTTGGACATCGGCGAACGGCAACTCATAATGGACCACCAATCGGACTGGAAACAGGAACAACCAACAGCCACTCATCAGCTTCCTCGTACTCATCATTCTACCATGATAGGGTAGAAAGTGAAAGTAGCGTAACGGCACCAGTTGGATATAGAGAATTAGAATAGAATACATTTAGGCGTTGTACAATTTGTAAGTACAGCTTCCAATTGGAATCGCTCACGCAGAGCCCTAGTGGACAAAAGAGCTGTAAAATTAGGTTAAGTGATTGAAGAATAAACAAAACAATCGAAGCAAATTTTTTTATTTAATTTTTATTTAATTTGTATACCAAAATTTGCCAAAACATATAAAAACTGCGTAAAATCTGAGTTTTCGATAAAAGGCTCGAAGTTTTTGGTATATATTAGTAATTTTCTGTATATAACGAATAAACCACTATCTCGCTAGCTTGTTACGATCGAAATCTTTTGTCTCCAAAAATATGTATGGTTAATTCAAATGTCAATATTTTGAGCAATAACGTTATTTGCATAATGCCCCAAAAAATCAAAAGGTATACATATAATGTTATTCAAAGATTCATTTGAAAATTTCTACGAAGATTTATTAACGAATTGCAGTTGGTTCGGAAATTCCTCCAAAGATATCTTCTGACATTCGACATTTGGCCAAATGGCCGGACACCTCTTAAGATGTTTTTTTTTAGGTATTCCTCTTGGATTTTTCTAAGAAAATTAATCTATAGATTCTTAAAATGTTTCTGTTTTTTTTTTTTTCATAAATTCATTTAGGGGTATATATATTTTTTTTAAGATTTTTTTTCGTGAATTCCCTCTGACTTTTTTTCTAAAGCCATACTTTCGGGAATATCTTTAAAGACAGACTTCTGCAATATTCCTAGATTTACTTTAGAAATTTCCGCGGGGATTTCTTCAAAAGTTGTTTCATGGATTCTTTCAGAAGTTGTTCCAGCAGTTCCTTCCAGAAATTCATCCATGGGAGTGTACCAGTGAAGGGGCGCGGAAATCGGGGAACCTCGACTAACTAGCTCTGATTTTACCATGACAGCACTGGAAATAATTTATCACATAGCTACACTTTTTTTTTTTCTTGTCGTTGCCTACCGATAAAGTACTTTCTTTTAGGTTCCGTTACAGATATGGAAAATTTGTCCCATCAATGTTTTTAGTATAAGTTAGCAAATAATTTAATTTTTAACCCATAAAGCCCTCCTTCCCAATTTAATTATACAGGGTGTTAGGTTCCTGAGTGCAAACTTTTTAAAGGGTGATAGAGGACCATAAATGGGGAAAAAAATTGTTCTACGCATATGGTCAAATCTCAACCGTTACGTAGTTATTGAACTTCCCATGTTTGTGACTCTCATTGCCTTAGCTGGCTATAACTTGAAAATGGTCAAACTTATCGCAATTTTTTTACTCTTATTCGAAAGATTATTGAATTTTCTATCAAATGGCATCTTTGAATCGATTGGTTTAGTTAAATAACTAAGTTGTCTAGAGCAAACTAGCTCAAAATAGCGAGTTTTAATTTGTTTTTGTCAATTATCTTTGAAACATGCGTAATAAATTAAATTTCTATCTTTAGCAAAGTTGTGGCCCCTGTTCTACTCTACAATTCGTTCTTTGACATCAAGCGTCTATCTCTTATTGTTTTCTTGCAATTTCGATTTAAACATCGTATTTCAGGTCAAAAATTTGCAACTGTCAAGGTAAGCACTTTTTTGCGCACTGTGCCGCACATTTAAATCGAAATTGCTAGAAAACGATAAGAGCTAGAAGTTTGGTGTCAAGAAACGAATTGTAGAGTTGAACAGGGGCCACAACTTTGCCAAAGAAAGAATTTTAATTTATTACGCAAGTTTCAAAGATAATTGACAAAAACAAAGTAAAACACACTATTTTTAGCTGTTTTGCTCTAGAAAACTTAGTTAATTAACTAAACCAATCGATTCAAAGACGCCGTTTGATAGAAAATTCAATAATCTTTCGAATAAGGGTCAAAAAATTGCGATAAGTTTGACCATTTCCAAGTTATAGCCAGTTAAGACAATGAGAGTCAAAAACATGGGAAGATCAATAACTACGTAACGGTTGAGATTTGACCATATGCGTAGAACAATTTTTTTCACCATTTATGGTCCTCTATCACCCTTTAAAAAGTTTGCACTCACGAACCTAACACCCTGTATATATATATATATATATATATATATATATATATATATATATATATATATATATATATATATATATATATATATATATATATATATATATATATATATATATATATATATATATATATTCAATCCGTTGGGGCTCTGTGGTACATTCGGAACTAGAATACCATTTTGAGAGCAGCTTCTATTTCAAGCAGCTTCAAAAATTGCAAATTTATTAAAACATAATGAAATTAACAGTAACAGTAATTACAATATAAACTATATTTCGTTGTAGTATTAGTTCACGCACAAATCTCCCAACAACAGTGCACAATCCATCGTTGTTCTGCCTTCCACGAACTAAAACGCAACTTCCGATAGGCATTTGCTCTATCTAACGTCGCTCTCCCTTCAGGGTTGCCAGTTCCACAAGTCCCTAACGTATAGGAACTATTCGCAACCGCGAGCCGCGAGCCGCAAGCCGCGAGTACTTCGGCTTCCCAAACTAACATAGTATTAAGGCAGTAATAAATTGTAAAATGTAAAATCAATGTAAAAACAAAAGATTTCGGCTCAGTCATGCCCATGTGGCGCCCGAGCCTTCCAAATAAACGAATATGTAAAAAAAACTACTCATTTTGAAATCTAGTCAGCTGAGTACACGTCAAGATAGTACAAGCCATTTACCAAAAATATCAGGAATATATTACAACTCTCAGGTAGGAAGACATAAGAAATCTTGAAAGAAGTTTGCTAGAAAGCTTTTAAGAAAAGCCTGGCGAATTGGCAGTTTGCATGTATCCGACATTTCTAAGGGATCTGTAAAAATATCGCTGGAGAATCACCCCATACACTTCGCTATTAATCGAGATCATCGGCAACGCGAGATATTTTTAAAAAATGAGGGAAGTATGAGGTAAATACATACATAAAACTAAGTATGTCATGAGGTATGCTTTGTCGCTATTATGGGTGCTCCACAAAGCAATATATTGATATGATGTGCTACGCGTGTCAAATGACTGTAAACCCCTACATCATAATAGAAACATTACCATCCTGTAAATTTCCGCCAACCATCGCGTAAACCATCATGGACTCCAACCGGTTACGTGATTATTTGCGGAAATTAACACGATTGTAACGTAGTTTTACATGATATCTCGTGTAAATATGCACTAACTCTAGCATTCCCTTTATGTGCATGATTTCTCGCTGAATTTTGCATGAATATTTTTTTCTATGTATTTTATGTGTTCTTTTATACCCAGACTGCGAAACCGTTTAAAGCTTCTATCTGAAAATGTTTTTCTGTTATTTGTTTTTCAGTACAGTGATGTTCCGATTTTATCACCCCCTCCACACGTCCGTCTTTAATTATTCGAAAATTTCTTGATACATTTGAGGATAAATCACCTCCTCCCACGCGTATGGATTTTGTACAATGTTTAAAAACCTTTAAAAAATGGGATAAAACGATCAAATCTGACTATACAGGTCAATCGTTGCTCCTCCGTGATTGATCTGAGCTGGTTACCAATTGCACTGAGATCCAAATGAATAAGGGCTGGGACACACCACTTATTCTCAAAGTGCAATTTAAGCAGCTCATACATTTTTGATCAATACCGGCGCCGGTCACGTCCTTATAGTCAGTTGGGAAGGGAAAGGAATGTTAGAGTGTGCTGGTTGTTGCTACTAAAGACCGAGAGCACCTCTGCATCCCCACAACCAGCACGGACTGGGGTATTTGTTAGACGGAAAGGATGGGAGATCTGGGAGTCACCGTTGGATCGGTGATGCAATCCATGGATTGAGGATGTTCGTGAGGTGATAGATTGTGTAGTGACTACTATGAAGGACGAGCGGCACAGTTCGCTTTGGTTGCATATCTTGTAGGCGTTATATACACTATGCTGTGGAAGTTGGAAGCAAGGAAAACGATTTTTTTCTAGCGATGGCTATGAACATATGAATATACATGAGTTTTATATGTAGAGAAGAGATAGAGAGAGAGAGAGAAAAAGTGGATAGAAAGATACAAAGTAGGATGAAAGGGACGGGCCAGCGATTGAACCCATGACCTTCTGCATACGAATCAGAAGCGGTAGCCACTAGACCACCAAGCCCGTCATTTAAAAAAAAAACATTTTTAAAATGGGGGTAAAAAAATCGGGATATTACTGTATTCTTCATCTAACTTTTGAAAGGTGCATGTAAAAAACGTAACTGGCTTTTTCAAAATATTGTTACTCGAAATCGGTAATTTTTGCGTTACGTAATGTGTAAACAAACTCCCAAGCTGCCCAAGATTTCGTTTAAATTACTTTGCATATAATTTTCGAATTATTCATGATGAGTAGATGTCGTTGATCCATAATATGTGCCAAAATGATACATAACTGTGGCTGAGCATTCGGGTGATCCATAACTGTGGGACGACCGACGTTTTTTATCAATATTTTTGATCAATAACCAACAGGTTTGACAATATTGCTTCTGTTTCGCCCATCAATAACCTGAGGACATTTTTTTTAATTCATCAATAGAATGCAAAGTATGCCTTAGCCTATTCATAACTGTGGGGTGACTGTATAATTTCAATTTTCCAAAACCTTCGATTTTTTTTATTATTTTTCTGTAGAATGCTCACTTCCAACTCCAAAATTTTCCACGTAGCCCAGAATGGTCAAATACTTCTAACTATTTTTTTTTCTCGAATATTTGTTTTTATCGATTTCCGAAACAAGCAAAAAGAAACAAGTTTTGATATTTTTGATACCAAAAGTACAAGTTTAAAAGACCTGTTTTGATTACACTAGTTTACAAAATAAAACGAAAGTCGTGAACTTCTGTCAAGGGGCCGTCCATTATTTACGTAAGGGTTTATAGGGGGAGGGGGGGTTTGAGAAATCTTACGCGCCATACAAAAATTTTTGGGTTCTCATACAAAAAATCTTACAAGGGGGGGGAGGCGGTGCCGAAAAATGGCAAAAAATCCCTTACGTAATTAATGGACAGCCCCCAACGACCAAAATTTTTGAAGCATAATTTAGCGCTGATTTCGAAACCGTGCTTCAAAAAATTTAAAGTAGAACAGTTTTTGAGTTTTAGCTCAATATCGTGTTTTACAACTTTTTAAAATATGGAGTTTAATAAAATTCAAATATCTTGCGTTTTGTTCAACCAATTTTAAATCTTTCTCCATAAATTAAAAGCTGAATAAAATACCATTCGATCATCTGAATACAGGTTTTGCGTCAGATTGATGAAATTCAAGAGATTGGCGAGTTTTGGGAACGATCTCCTTAATTTTTAGCAAAATTTCCAAAAACAAATGAAGAAATGTATTTTTTTCAATAAGAAAAAAAACAATTCAAAAATTCTTTCTCAACGTTTATTTGACATATCATATGTAGGCGAGTTACAGTAAAAAATTCAGCTCAATCGGAGCATTGATTACGGAGAATGAGATGTGTGAAGTGAGCGACTTTGCTTAAAAATAGAACAAAAATCGATTTCAAATCATCAACCTTGTATGGAAAGTCGAAAAAATTTCCGGTCTACTGTAATTTAAGGGCGTTTCAGAGGACTTCAGGTAGCTTCAAGGGGCATCAGAGGGCTTGAGTGTTGTTTAAGGAAGGTCTTCGTGCCTCTGGGTGGTTTTCGGGAGAGTTTCAAAACGTTCCAAGGCGATTCGAGAGTATTCAGGGGGGGGGGGAGGGAGTTTTAGGGTATTTCGGTGAATTTTAGGGGTTTCATGGGTATCAGAAGGATTCAGTACAATTCAGGAGACGTTTGCAGGGATCTCCGGAAGTTAACATAGAGATTTCAAGGCGTTTTAAGGCATTATAAGGTGTTTCATTGCGTTTCGAGAGGTTTGGAGGGTTTCATTGGGATTCAATAGAATTTAAGGGAAGTCTACGGGAACTCTTGGTTTTCTGTGGAGTTTCAAGCCGTTTCAGTAGATTCCAGGAGGTGTCTGGGGGCTTCGATAGGGTTTAAGAGAAGTTAGCGGAGATCTCAAGGGGTTTTCTGTGAGGCTTCAAGTCGTTTAAGTATATGTCAGGGGTTGACTCAACAAACATTTTCGCTGTACAAGAGTGGAACAAATCACTTTTATGCTAACTTTAGCTTAAGAAACTGTTATTCAGCTAGTTCTGTTTCTTGGGTAGCATTGTCGTGAATCGCAAGTCAGACCCATCTGCAAAAGTAGACCTTCAGAAAATGGACACTGAAGTTTTCAAATTCTACTTTTAACCTTCACGTACCCGACCCTCGACAACTCATTTTCAAAATGCTGGCATTTCGTTAATTTTCTTCCGATTTTTTTGAAGTCGCCCTCAATCGATCATAAATTGGTGCAAGTTTGTTACACTCAAGTGGTCATGTAATATCCGGAACCATTCCGGAAATATTCCGGATTGTACTGGGGTCAGGCAGTAAGAAAGTGGTCTGTTTTCCAAATGGCTAGAAGTGATTATTTCGTGTGTTATTGTGTTTGAGAAGCCCTTGCGGAACCTGTTCCAGCTGTTCCGGAGCGGCTATATCAGTTGATACATATATCAGTCAATTTTTTCTGCAATATTCTCTCGAAATCATAAAGATCGATATGCCGCACGGCATGTTTTGGTTGCAAACCAGAAATGTCCCCGATGATACCCCCGTGGAGCCTGTGCTAGATTTTCCGGGGTGGCCATATTAGTTTCAACAGACTTCAGTCTATCGTTTCTGAATCAATCATTCGAAAACATGAAGACTGATATGTCGCACTTCATGGTTAGGTTGAAAACCATAAGTAACCCCAATGAGGCCCTGCGGAACCTGTCACGGGGATCCGGATGGGTCAACTTATTCAAATCTGGTTATCACAGTTGTGTTTCACTGTTCGCAATAACAAAAATCGCTGAAAATCGATGGTTTAAACACAATAACACACGAAATAATCACTTTTAGCCATTTTGGCAACCCCCCTGACCCCAGCACAATCCGGAATATCTCCGGAATGGTTCCAAATATTGCATGGCCACTTGAGTATAATAAACTTGTACCAATTTATGATGGATTGAGGGTAACTTCAAAAAAATCGAATGAAAATTTACGAAATGCCATCATTTTGAAAATGAGTTGTCGGGGTTCGGGTACTGAAGGTTAAGTGAAACTTAAAAAGCCGCTATTACCTTAAAACTTTCACAGTTCATCTTCCGTCATCTGTCACTTAAAACGAATGAGTTTGTGGAAGTTATCAAGTCGGCTTCATCAACGGCCGGTCGACAGCGGACCAGATGTTCACCGTACGGAAAATCCTCAAGAAATGCCGTGAATATCAGGTCTAAACGCATATGGGTGAGTGCGGACGTCCAAAAATGTTTGCCGTCATATTTTTCGCTTTCAACTATCGATTTTTGCAAAAATAGTTATTTGTGCCGATTACAAAATCCACCGAAGGTATACCGTCCCGCCGCGCTTCCTCGTTCCGTGTAAAGTGGCATCGCGTAAATAATCTCCGGTCCGATCGTAAAAACCCCGTGTCAAAAGGAAGAATGTGTTTGCTCCCGTACTCCTGCTACTTGGAGCAGTCTGTTGCCACTCCTATTCCTAGCCTAAAACTGCTGTTCGTTTGCATGTGCACTTGAAGAAGGAACATTGTTGTTTTCCGCGCTGGTTTCATCCGGGTTCTAATTCCGGATAATAGTATTTTTTACATTTTGGTGCTCATACGCCTTCTGTGGGTGATCATACAGTGAACGCAGAAAGAAGTGTCCAGAAAAGAAAAGAAAAAAATGTAGACCGCTTACGTTTTTTCCAAACATCGCTCAAAACCGACAAGAATATTTAGTTTATCCAGACTATCAAGGTTGTTAGGCTAGTTTCGAGAGGAAGAGCTGATACCAAGAAGTAGCAGCATGAACTGGATACCATTGTGAAAAACTGCAGAAACCCGATTCCTTGTTAACACTGAGGAACAACAGTTTCCAAATAAATTGGTGAGACCGTTTCAAACTACGTTTTCTCTCTTTCCCTTGGAAGCATTTATAAAAACTATTTTTTAGTAACGTAACGTTTGCTTTGCACCCAGTTTGTTTCATTTCAGAGAGCGAGTAAAGACCCTTTAGCCTAGACATAAGGGCCAGGACACGAACCAAATACCTGTGTTCCATCCCAGGAAGCGAAGGACCAAGGGGTGACATTAACCTTCTTAGCATCGTCACCCCCATCGATTCTCACGGATTTTGTTTTCTAAAAAGCTGAGCGGTTGGTACGAGATGTCCCCGCTCAATGGCTTTATTGTAAAACCAATAACGCAGCACAGAAGGCCTGGTCGCTTTAATGCTTGTAATGCATTTCCGATGTACTGCAAGCATTAATAATGACAAGAATAATTGTAGAATTAGTCGATTCTATCATTTTTCAGGATTCTTTCAATGAATGGCTGTGTATGTGTAGATTGGACTAGACTAGACTAGAATATCAGGTCTAAACGCACCATTTCGCCATCGACTTCAATGCGACATACGACATGCTGCACCTTCTGAAATTTACCTAGATGTTGCTTCCGAAACTCAAATGCGAGTTTCTCCAGGTTTTTGTTCAGCAGTTACTAGGGGAGTTATTTTTTTTCTGAAATTCACCAAGAAATTCCTTCTGATGTTCCTCTGAGCGTTCTTTCTAGTCTTCCCCCAGAAGTACTTCCTGAGATTCTTCCAGAAGATTTTCGGGGATTCCGTTGAATGGGACAAAAGGTCGAATGGACAAAAGGTCAAATGGGAAAAAAGGTCGAATGAACAAAAATTTTAGTAGACCAAGTTGTCAGCTGGTGTTTCTCACATATAAGAAAAAAAAATTGATGAGTCTTTGTTGTTGCTCATTGAGAGAACATTATATGTAATGCTGATATATAAATCATACGCATTTCAGCAACTAACATTTCCATAGGAAATTTTTCCTTCTTTTGTTTATAGGCTGTTCTTTCAAGTTGTGTTAATGTAGTATTTAATGGCAATTAAATTTGATTTTTTGCTTAGGAACTTTTCCTTCTTTAATTTATAGGCTGTTCTTTTAAGTTTTGTTACTGAAATAAAAATTGACTCTTTAAGTACTTATATTTTAATCAGAAATTTTGCTTTTTATTATTCAATAGCTGTTCTTCCTAGCTTTACTGAAGTAATATTCATTGACTACTTGTGCTTATTGTGATCATCCTCTCTTGGAGTGATAGGTTGTTCCTACAAATGTCACTGTATAAGTAAATAATTTCATTTTGTTTGCTCATATAATACTCAAAGATTTGTCCTTCCCTAATTCATAGCTGTTTGGCATTATTAACCCTAGTAGACTGTTGGGATCGCCGGGGCCCGTGGCGTAGTTGGTCACACGTTCGCTTCATATGCGGATGGTCATGGGTTTGATTCCCAGCCCCGGCACTTGCATTTTTTCGTCAGTTGCTTTTCTCCAGAGAGCAACAGACACTGACCCTCTTCTGAGCCCCATGGCTCAAATGGACCCGGATACCTGGACATCGGCGAACTGCTACTCATAATGTACCCCCAATCGGACTGGAAACGAACAACAGCCATCCATCATCATCCTTGTGCTCATCATTCTACTAGGTATAAAGTAGAAAAAGTGAAAGCAGCAGAAAGGCAACCAGTTCGATAAAGTAGAATAGAATCTAGGCGTTGTACAAAATGTAAGTGCAGCTGTCATTTGGAATTGCTCACGTAGTGCCCCAGTGGACAATGAGCTGTAAATTAGGTTAAGTGATTCAGAATAGACTGTTGGGATCGATATGACCCAGCCCAGACAGGCACGCTGATCGTGCACAACGCCATCATGGGGGGTTAAATCATTTTAATGATTGGAGTTTCAAATGGCAATATTTCAATCAATAATTCATCCTTATTCTACCCACAGGCTGCTCTTTCAAGCAATATTGTTGTCCACATTTAACTTCAATGAATATTTTATCATTTATGGACATCCTATCTTTCAATAATGTTTTTTATGGTTCTATTATTTTTATCGGAATTTTAGCTGTCGTTTTTCTGTCAAATTTTGATCACTTTTTCATGCCTTCAAATTTGTCTTTTGTCTATTTAACCTTTTGTCCTATTCGACCTTTTGTCCATTCGACCTTTTGTCCATTCGATCTTTTGTCCCATTCGACTTTTTGTCCATTCGACCTTTTATTCCTTCGACCTTTTGCCCATTCGACCTTTTGTCCTTCGACCTCTTGTCCTTCGACCTTATGTCTTTCGACCTTTTGTCATAGATTCCCTTCTGGAACTTCAGTCGCCGCTTTATTCAAGACCATTTGTTGGATTTCCTCGAGAATCGTTTTTAAATTTCTCCATAACAGCCTACTGCGCTTCATCCAAGAGTTCCTTCAACGAGTTCATCTAGGAATCGTTTCTGAGAATCTTCCAGAAGTTCTTTCTTGAAATCCTTCGGGAGTTCCTTCTTGTAATGTTTCAGGAGATCTTTCTAAGAATTTTTCAGGGATTCATGTTTAGATTTCTTTAGGAGATCCATATCGGAATCTTTCGCGAGTTTTTTTTATAGGAATCCGCCAGCAGTCGAGCAGATTCTTCTGGAAGATCCTCCAGCAGTTCTTTCTGGCAGTTCTTCAGAAATTCTTCTTGAAATCACCAGATTGAACAACTGGAATAACCCACAAAAATATTTTCGAAGGAATCTCAGACTGTACTCCTGTAGGAATCCCTAATGGAGCTTCTGATAGAATTTCTGGATAAACTCCCAGAGGAAATCTAAAACAGAATATGGAAGAATCCACAGTATGTCAGGAATCCAAGATGGTACTACTGGAGGAGTAAATAAAAGCCACAAATACCATGTATTGGAGGATTCTTTTTTTTTTGTAAAACTGAGTGGTTACAAAAACGGAATAATTTGTAGGTGAAAATGGAGCGTGGCTAAAACGGAACATTTACCTGTAATGGCATTACGAAGTGATAAAGGAGAAGGTGTTTCGAGTAGTTTCGTGGGATTTCAGAGAATGCAGTAGAGTTTAATGGAATTCTAAGGGGGTCTCAATGAAATTTTCTGAAGAGTTTGAAGGCGTTCCAAGCAAAATGCATTTTAGTGGATTTCAAGGATCTTCAGGGGGCTAGAGCAGAGTTTGTTGGAAGTTCACGGGGGTCTCAAAGTGGTTTTCTGAGATGTTTCAAAATGTTTCAAGACGCTTCAAGGCGTTTTGAAAGTTTCAGGGGGAGGAGGGGGTACACTGAGAGGAAATTACATTTCAATTTCACTGGAAAAAGTCAAGTAACCGTTCGAAAATTATGTTTTCAGTGGATTTACATGAATTAAGTAAAACCCGCTTGAAAACATAGTGAAACTCCATAGAAAAGTTTTTGGAAATTTCGCACTGTATCGTATTATAACTTGTATATGGTTTTCAAGAGGAATTTATTGCAGCCACTAGTATGTGAAATAGAAGCGTGTTGTTGTCACCCATCACTAACGAACCATGCATGAATGTGATGATGGCAATATGTTCTGTGAATTTGAATGTTTCCTCTTTCTCAAGGAAGCCATTTGGTGGTCTTCAATGACACGGAGACGAACCAATTTTTTGATTATAGGCCAATCGGAATTAATAATAGCAAAAACTAGAATAATTATACTAAAAAAAAATTTTAAATTTATATGATTTGGTAGTGAAAATTTTCACTTAAAGTTTATTGGATTTTTTCAGTAGAAAATTTTCACTAAATAATCATTTAGGTTTTAAATGTTAAGTTAGATGGAAAAAATCTCCTTAAGATTTCCAATAGAATCTAAGTGATTTTTTCGCTCAGTGTTCTTCAGTAGAGATTAAGGGAGAAGTTTACGAAAGCCTCAGCTGATTTTCTGAGAGGTTTCAGAACGTTTCAGGGTGTTTCGAGAAATTTTTGGAGGTTGCAGGTGGCTTCAGTATAGGTTAGCAAAGTCATGAGGGTATTCTGAGAAATTTCAAGGCGTTCCATGGCGTTCAGGTGTTACGGGGGACTTCAATGGCTTCAAGGGGTTTCACAGGGTTTCATGAGGTTTCTCTGGGGGCTTCAAGTAGCTTCAAGGTCGAGATTTCCACAGAGATCAGGGCGTTTCAGGGGCCTTCAGTAGAGTTTAGTTCAGTTTAATATAGTTCAAGTTTAGTTTATGGGGATTTCCTGAAGGGTTTAAGGGCGTTCCAGTGGATTCAAAATTTCGAGCGGTTTCAGGGGGCTTGAGTATAGTTGAAAACGTCAAATTCACACTTACCTTCGAACAGCACCTTCAAAGCAGACGTCTTCATCTTATCGACCAGCTCCGTCTCGAAAGTACGAATCTCATTCCCCCGCAGATCCAGCATCGTCAGATGCTTCAACTTTAGCAAGCTATCGTAACTCACGTTCCATATCCGATTGTTGTGCGCAATCAACTCGGAAAAGTTCTCCGGCATGTTGAACACAGCACTTTCCATCTTGACCAGTTCGTTGTAGGATATATCCAACGACCGGAGTGAGGTCAGGTTTCCGAACACTCCCGGCCGAACGTCTTTGATGTTGTTATGCGACAGGTTCAAATCCGTCACCGTTTTGGTGCCCAGCTTGAGGTCGTGGGTCACTATGGACATTGTGTTGTAGCTGAGGTTGACTTTTCTGAGTCTGTACGGGATGTACGGGTTCGAGGGGAAGGTCTTCTTCGTTATAAAGCTGAACCGGTTGTGACTAAGGTCAATCTCTTCCAAACTCAAACAATCGTCTAGTAATCCGTTGGTTTTGTTATCCAAAGTGCTCAGCAAATTGTAGGAAACGTCCAATTTCCGAAGAGATACCAACCCGTGGAAGGCGTCATTTGGGATCGACCTTAGCAAATTGTTCGACATGTTCAGGTTCAACAACTGCAAAAGGCCGTCGAAAGCTCGTTCACTGACCTGGTTCAGCCCGTTGTTCATCAACTGGAGCTCGAACAGGATCGGAAGTTTGCCGAAGGCAGCCTTCGTAAGACTTGTGATGTTGTTGTCTCTCAGGTAGAGGTACTGCATGGTTCCCAGGTCCGCAAGGCTGTCTCGGGGAATTTCCGAGATTTCGTTTGCTTCCAGGTTGAGATGCTGGAGTGTAAGTAAACCGAAGAAGCTTCCTCGTTGGAGGTTGTTCTGGAGCTTGTTATAACTGAGATCGAGTGAAAGCAGCGAGTTCATAGTGGGCCACGTTTTGTCGGGAATTTCGCTGATTTCGTTATGGGCTAGGTTAAGCTGGTTCAATGAGATCGGGATTTGGAAGATTTTTTCCAGTTTGTTGTGAGCCATATGGAGGAACCGCAGACCACTGATTTTGGCCAGAGCTCCACGGGTGATGTCTTTGAGGTAGTTGTTGCTCAGGTCCATCTCGAGCAGTGTATGCAAGGTTCCGAAAGTTGATGGGCCTATCTTCTCCAGTGCATTATTACTGAGATTCAGAATTCGTAGAGACAAGAGATTCTGGAAAACGGCATTGTAGATGTGGGAAATGTTGTTGTGTGCAACATCGATGGTATGTAGTTCGTATAGCTTGGGAAACGTATTCTTTGGAATATCTATGATGTTGTTGTATGAAGCGTTGAGCACTCGCAGCCCAGTCATGTTAGACAGGGGTATCTGAGACATGTTTGTAAGTAGATTGTGTGTTAGAATCCATTCTGAAGCATACGTCGTTTCATCGAAAGCATTGCGAGGAATGCTCTTAATCAAATTGTGGGACAAATCCAGCACAGTCATGTTAGCACAATTGATGAATGATTTGGGTTCGATGGTTTCCAACCGATTGTACGATATGTTGATGTGGGTGAGGTACAGATCTTTGAAGGAGTCTTTCTGTATTTCAACAATCTCGTTTTCAGCCAAGTTGATTATCTAAAATGGAATTAAGAAAGTGACAATGCTGTACGACTTTTAAAGATAAATTGTTAAGATATTATGTAAATCAAAATTATGTTACCTATTGCTTAGTCCAAAGTAGGAGAACGTGGAACCAATTCATGAAAAATTCAGCAAGTAACTTACCTCAACATAATTCAACTGGAAGAACATCTGGTAGTCCACCTTTTTGATCCGATTCCGGGCCAGATCAATCGTTCCAATTCGCGTGACCGACCCGAACGTTCCTCGTCCAACATCGCTAATCATATTATCGTGCAGGTACAACCTCCGCAAAAACCTCATTCCTCTAAATGTGTTCGAATCGATCTTTTTAATGTTGTTAAATGCCATATTCAACACCCTCAGCACCGCATTACGAGCAAAGGTACCCCTCGTAATTTCCGTCAGGGCATTGTGCGACACATTGATCCAGGTCATTTTGGTTAGATCGGACACGTGAGAGGCATCTAACTTGGTGAGGTTATTGTGACTCAGGTCGAGGATTTCCGCCTCTCGGAGACCCTTGAATTGACCCTTTTTCAAGGACACCAACCGGTTGCCACTTATGTCCAGCGTTCTGATCTTCTTGAAGGACTGAAATGCGATAATGATTAGGAGATGATGGTGGCGGAAAATCTACTTCAGCTTACCATAAAAATATCCTGACCCATATCGCTAAGCGGCCCATTGACGATATGCATCTTTTCCAACGAACCATCGAAGGTCATCCCGCCGAACACACCCTTGGGCAAGTTTTCGATCCGATGTCCATCGATGTTCAGTACCTTCAGATGTCCTAGAATTTTCATCGCATCTCCAGGAAAACCGTCCAGCTCGCTTTTGACCAGATGCAACTCCAACAAGGTATCGTTGATTCCATAAAATGCATGCTCTCTGATACTGGCAATTGGGGTATCGAGCACGTACAGCCGCTTCACGCTTAGCTTGTGAAGTAGAGTACCGAAGAGATTTCCTACAAAAAGGAGATAAAAAAAAAGCAATAACAACAGATTAGAGTGATTACTCATCGTAACAGCAAACGGTGGAGGCCTCACACAACAGACACATATTTCCGAACATAAATAGAAACCATCGAATGGATTGGGTGCAGCCAGCCAAAGGCGCCCCAATAAACGAGAAAGACAAAAGAAAAGCCTTGAACTTGAAAGTGAACGAAACTTCAACACCTAATCGGCTTCAGAGCAATGTGTGGATTCACAGCTGGGTTAAGTAGAAAGGTACGCGCGGTGTGCAGCCATAAGAAACAAAAAAGCTGGGCGTGCGTTATGCGCATAGTCTGTCGTTTCCTGTACAATTGATGTTGCGCAGCTACTGTGCGTACACCGGCGGAAATTGAATTTCATTTTCCGCTTATCCGCTTATGGAATCTATTGGCTGATAGGTATGTGAACTAGAGTAAGTTGCAGAAAAAAATCAATCAGCTTTGGCTTTGGGACCGACGGTTAGAGTTTTTCATCACTTGATTTATCGACATGTTGTCGTAAGTGTTGGGTAAAATTACAATAGGAAGTTGATGATTGCGATGCAAAGGTTGTAATTATTGTGGAATCATCTTTTTTTTTTTTGATTTTACATACATTTTTGTTGTTGTGATATCTTTATAGGACAGTGTTCTTGAGGCCCTGAGTGGCTAAATTTGACATATTTTGTCTAATTTAATGCAGGTTAAGCAAAACTTTGTTCAACTTTTATGTTAAAGTTACAAAGAAATGGAGATTACAGCAACGCAGTTACTCAAAGTTTTGCTCAAACAACATCAAATTAGGCAAGAAATCATAGTACCTCACCCGACATGGAAAATTTATCATCTCACCATACTACAAATCTAGTACTTCACTGATTGCGTCCTATTGCTTTTACGTTTCCTTTTAGCTTGTTTGTGTTAGGACAACTTCTTGGGATTCCTCTAGAAATTTATCCAAGATGTCCATCTGGAGATATCTTCAAGAATTTTTGATGGAGATTCTTCCGTGCATTGTTCCAGGTTATCCCATTGAGGATTCTTACAGGAATTGCATCTGATGATTCTGATTATTCCTCTAAGAATTTCTCCTGGGGATTCTTTTAGAAATTTCGTCTGGGTATTCCTTCGGGAACTTTAAGTGTCAATTACTTCAGAACGAAAAGAAGGAGCTCCTGCTGTAGATTTCTCTAAGAATTTCAACTGGAGTTTCTTCGAGATTTCACATCACAACGAATGTCATATAAGAGTTATGGCAGCGCAAGTTTTGGTTGTATAGAGGTTGATTTGCGCTGCTGCAACTCATATAAGAATTGTTTCTGTGGATTCTTCAAAGAATTTATTCTAAAGAACTCTCCCGGTAATCTTCTGGAGTGATAGGATTTTTTCCTGAATTCTTACAACAACTTGTAAATGTAATTTCTCCTGGAACTCTTAAAGGGCATCTATTTAGTACGTCACGTTAAATTTGGCAATGCTTGATCCCCTCCTCCCTAGAAGCGTGATGTCCTCTTGTAGGACATCGACCATCCGTCGTCGTTTCGAGGTTGTGTAGGGAGGGAGAAGCCGATTTTGCGGAATTCACGCGCGCTGGCTTTCAGTATGTCTTTTGTTTTTTTTTTTTTGTTTTTCCTTCGTTTACAGTCGTCAAACGCAGCCAGTGGTGTGAACGAGTGAACATTCGATATTGTTTGGAGGGCGTTCTTTGCCTATTTGATGCTGCAAGATTATCCGGTGAGTTTGTTCTATTTTGTTATCTTTTATATATGAACATATCCCGTGCAGGAACGAATAACTGACACATAACTGCAGCATACCACAGTCAGGTATCATACCAAGACAAGATATTGGTTGGTTCCCGAGCAGGAGAAAATAGCTAAAGAATGCCATACTCAGGTATGGAAAACCGTAAGGTTGCGACCATTCATTTGCAAAGATTTACATTCATTTGCTATTATCTCAGTTCAGAAGCATGCTATCGAAAAACAATGTATGGATGAATTTAACCTTGTAGTTTTATCTGAAAGTTTGCCGAACAACATTGGGGTCGCAAACGTATACCAAAGTCGTGAGCGAGCTGTGAAGGCAACTCTTCACGCGGTGAATGTAAATTACATTCACGCTGTGGAAAGTTGCCTTCACCGCTCACGACTTTGGTATGCGTGTGCGACCCCAATGTTATTCGGCAAACTTTCAGATAAAACTACAATGTTAAATTCATCCATGCATTGTTTTTCGATAGCGTGCTTCTGAACTGAGATAATAACAAATGAATGTAAATCTTTGCAAATGAATGATCGCAACCATGGAAAACCGAAAACCTACAACCTGAATAAGGTATTAAGAAGCCCTGAATAAGAGGTAAAATACCTAAAATATTAACTGGTATATATTCTGCGCATAACACGTGAATAGTGACACTAGGCAATATCAGGCTGGATTCATGGGTGAACGGGCTACAACGGACCAGATGTTCGCCATCCACCAGGTGTTGCAAAAATGTCGCGAATACAACGTGCCCACACATCACTTGTTCATCGATTTCAAATCGGCATATGATACAATCGATCGAGAACAGCTATGGCAGATTATGCACGAATACGGATTCCCGGATAAACTGATACGATTGATCAAGGCGACGATGGATCGTGTGATGTGCGTATTTCGAGTATCAGGGACACTCTCGAGTCCCTTCGAATCTCGCAGAGGTTTACGGCAAGGTGATGGCCTTTCGTGCTTGCTGTTCAACATTAGAGGGTGTAATTAGGAGAGCGGGGATAAACACGAGTGGGACGATTTTCATGAAGTCCGTTCAGCTGCTTGATTTCGCTTATAATATTGATATTATAGCTCGTAAATTTGTGATGTCGACAGTGATGAAGTCGAGGCGGTTGAAGAATTCGTGTACTTGCGCTCACTGGTGACCGCCGACAACGACACCAGCAGAGGAATTCAGAAACGCATTGTGGCAGGAAATCGAGCCTAGTTTGGACTCTGCAGTACTCTACGATCGAACAAAATTCGCCGTAACTCGAACTTAACTATCAAAAAAACGCTGATTAGACCGGTAGTGCTCTATGGGCACGAAGCATGGACCCTACGTGCAGAGGACCAACGCGCCCTTGGAGTTTTCGAACGGAAGGTGTTGCGTACCATCTACGGCGGAGTGCAGATGGAAGACACGGGACTTGGAGATGGCGAATGAACCACGAGCTGCATCAGTTGCTGAGAGAACCAACCATCGTCCACACCGCGAAAATCGGGAGGCTACGGTGGGCGGGTCACGTCATCAGGATGTCGGATAGCAACCCGACTAAAATGGTTCTCGAGAGTCATCCGACCGGTACAAGAAGACGTGGTGCGCAGCGAACTAGGTGGGTCGACCAAGTGGAAGACGATTTGCGGACCCTACGCAAAGTGCGGAACTGGAGACAAACTGCCATGGACCGAGTGGAATGGAGTAGGCTACTATGTACAGCAGAGGCCACCCAGGCCTTAGCCTGATCGGTAAGGTAAGTCATCTGAAACCTTTACACAGTTTTGCACACCGTACGTTGTTTTGATTAGCCTGGTAAACTCCCTAGGCAAGCATTAACGTCCATAAAGAAAGACAATTGGCTGTCGTTGACTTTAAAATTAGGTAGACAAATCGTGACTACAAAATGTATAAAATATCAATAATCTCATTCTAATAGCGCAATCACGATTGATTGAAGACGGCAAATGAAGAAAAATTCCCAACAAATTTGCATGCGCTATTTTTACTGTATCTAATTCCAGCAACACATATGGAAAGTGGCACGCCTTGTTAGCTCCATATTATTGTACTGTACCACCCATCTAAGTTGATTGAACTTACGCTTTAAAAAAAATAGTTTCAACCAAGTTTTTGAACTTAAAGTGGTGTGTAAGCAAAACGAAACTTAGGCGAGGGTGTTATGATGACCGTGCTGTACACCTTTCTAAATTTATTAGAGTGAACCTATGTCCCCCTAAACTAGCATGCAAAAATTTTCCTGTACGGTCTCTCAATGTTGGCCTGAAATTCGGCGCGTGTGCCATTAATAAAATCAGTGCATTTTTGCAAGGTTTTAAATGTTTCAAAATATAAATACCCATCAGAATGGCTTGTCAAAATAAAAAAAAAAAATGGAGCTGGTCGTCATCCAAATGGCATCGTCGTCACTTGCATCAAACCAATGCAACGCAGCGGGCGGGGTGAGTGTAAATTTGAAGAATGGAACACGCTGCTGCAACAAAAATGGCAATGGAATGTTCGCCTTCCCGCGATGATGCTAATGAGCCGGCACGGTTGTGGATAATTAGCAACGTTCCATGATGGACTGAAGTTCGGGCATGTTTATTAGTGGACCTAAAGTTTTACGGATCACGGTGAATTTCACGGCAACTGCTAGGAAAATTAACCTTTGAGGTAGGTGATAAGATTTTAGCTAATTTATTGTTTATCGGCTGTTTTATTTCATCAGGTTCATCAACTAACTCAATGGATTGGTTAATTGCTGAAACACTATTGATGAAATACTCATTAAATTTACATGCTATTATGTGTTCGTTATCTTCTAATGTGCCGTTAAAAGTTATAGACCGCGGTTTACAATTACTAGGTTTAAGCAAAGATTTTAAAATTTTCCATAACTCTTTGCTGTTGTTTTGATGCTGATCAATTTTCCTCTGTATATATTCGCAACGCGTTTGTTTTAACGATTGCGAATATTTATTACGCGCAACACAGTACCTCTTCCAATTATAATTATTATTATTTCTACGTAACTTTTTGTACAATTTATCTCTTGTGCGTTTAAGACGCAGTAGATCTAAATTGTACCAGCTGTTAGAATTTTTCAACGAAACAATCTTCTGTTCAACTAATTCATTGGTACAGGTTTTCAAAACGTCGGTAAGAACAGCTGATTTCCTATCCAGGGAATCCGTTGTTTGAAAATCCATGTTTCTCTCGACAAGCCTTGAAACTGCTTGCTTTGAGTATTTTTTCCAGCACTTCAATTTCACCGCATTATCGTCTTCTTGAGTCTCCTCAACGTTAATAACTAATGTTTCATGATCGGTTATTTTTAAATCTAAACACGTAACTGTACTAACAGAGTCAAAATTAGAATAAACATGATCAATCAAAGTTTTACTATGGCTGGAAATACGCGTATACTCATTTACTTTTTGTTTTAAATTAAAAAATTCCGATAATCGTTTCAACTGATTCGAATTATGAATGTCACACCAATTAATATTAAAATCACCAGCAAGTACGTTTAATTTACTAGGATCTACGAAACTCTCAAGCCAGTTTTCTAAAATAGCAATAAAATGGTGATCACTTGAACTGGGAGAATGATATAAACAACCATAATTACCCACCTTCATGCCTCGCACAACTGTAATGCCCAAAAACCAATTACCTTCACAAACTTCGTTCAATTGAAGCTTGAATTGAATTGATTCTTTGACATAAATAGCAACACAGCCAGTGTGTCTTGAATGTGACAAACAAGCAGCTATATTATATCCCGGAATACTGTACTGTTCAAACGCATCCATATCAACAATATGTGTTTCTGATAAAAAGACTAAAAGTGGACGTTTAACTTCTACAATCTGACGTAGTGCAACGTAGTTTGTAGATAAACCCGCAATGTTAAAATATAAAATATCAAATTGTGTCACATTACTACCGGAACTTGGTTGCTATTCATTGAAATGCAAGCTGCTTTTTTTTTTCTTTGAACAAGTCTCTTATAGACTTCACATTCACTAACATTGAAAGCTGTGTGGTTAACGTCCAAGTTAAGTTTACGTTCGTTATTCATTTTACAACAATTAACACATTTCAATACAGTTGACGTGCATTCAGATGTCTTGTGACTTTCACTGCACTTAGAGCACTTAGTGCCGTTCTTGCAATTAGTGCTCACGTGCCCAAATTCTCCACACTCGAAACATCGTACAATACTATTGTCTGGAACAACAAGGCACCGATCAAACCTTATATTTACCTTCCTAGCGGTCAACATGCAACTGTACGTATTTTTATCAACTTCAATCACCGCGTTGTACTTGTTGTACTTGAAACGTGGATTTTCAAACATACGGATGACTTTCACTTCATTGATAGCGATGTCTTCATTCTGGTCCTTTAGGATTTGAATGAATTCATCGGAAGAAAACTGATCGCACATGCCCATCACTTTAAGTCTTGGCACCGATGAGGGAACAACAGCTTTGTAGTTTTCACCCAATTCACTTTGAATGCCATCTTTAACAACATTTACGTTATATCCTGTTGCACACTCAGCAATAATAGAGCCATCTTTCCCGTTTCTAAAGTTACTGATCTTGTGTATTTTTGGATCCAGTTTAGTGTACAAAAATTTTCGAGTATCATCGCTACTCTGGCTGGACTCTTGCGGCTTTATCACAATGACTGGACGAGCCTTACGAGTCACCTCAACCTCTTTGTGACATTAGCGTCATTAGACTTCACGCTTTTCTTTCTACTAGTTTTACCGTTAGTTTGATTCCCAGAGTTGTTCTTAACAATATCCGCAAAACTAACTTTTTCAATGAAAACATCATCTGACGTATCGGCACCGTCATCCTGAACTCTACGCTTGATTCGAGTTCGGCTCCGAAGCCGTGCTAGAAGTACCTTGTCTTACATTCATTGCAGCCTTTCCCGAATTAAATTGAGAAAATGAACATTTCATATTTTCCATTTCTTTATTAACTAATTCCCCAAGTCCAAAAATTGCCTTCTCCAATGTACAATTTAGATTTCTCCCCAATTGTTCAATTTCGCATTTCATTGTCTCGTTTATCTGAGCAGCAATGTGCTCTCGAACGCCACTAAGCGAATCGGCGAGTGAAGAAATCTTCTTCATCTCCTCTTCGAACTTTTGTGCGTTAGAAAGCAGTACATAGTGGTTTCGCAGCGCGGTGTCACGAACACTAATGCAAATCTACTGGTTGAAAATATGCCCATTTGATTTTGCCGGGAACAGCTGATCTTTATTTACTATTTTCAACCAGTAACTCAGGTAGTGTTCGTGTAATGCAGCGTGTACGTACACGCAACACCAATAAAAGCAGAAACCACTATTCTGCTCGCCACAACACTGGCTTGATAAACACTCATCACATTTGAACGCTACATTTTCGTTCTCCGTTATTACCTTTGCCACTGCTTTGGTCAGAGATGTGCATTTGTAGTGGACTACTTTTGCACATCCACATCCCGAACAGCACAAGGGTAAATCGCTTGGAAGCACATTACCACCACATAGGCTACACTCAACCATCGCTGGAGCCTATACACAAATGCAAAACCATGCACACAACACAACACAGAACACAGAGAAGCAATAAAAAATGCCAAATTTGCTTTGCCGCCCGCCAGCAATTACTGCTGCTGGGGTGGCAGAAAAACACAAATTAAAGGCGAACAAACCCCACCGACAATTGGTCACCTGGTGTCGTCGTCGTAATTATCCAATTGGCACACGGTAAAACACTATTTCCCGCGGCACTTGCACTATTTCACACGTAAATTAATTAATTTTGAAGCTGCACGGCAGAAACAAACTACACTGTCCACCATTACATCAATGATTTTGATCACACAAAAATTACTAAATGTGTTATTCTTTCAATCCAAATAGGCTCTAATATATCTTATCAGAGATATTCTCAGAACAGAAGCAGAAATTTTTAGTGTTGATAAAATTTCATTACATTGATGTAAAAAGTTACATTTTTTTCGAGAAAGATCCAAAGAGTTTCAATCCATGATAACTTTTTTCAACGTTCAGAAAGTACATGTGTTTTAATAACATGAGAAGCATCAATGTGTTGTTGATAAACGTTCAAAAGTTTATTAAAGTCGGTTCATTGGTTTCCGAGATATGACAGTTCAAAAAAAAAGTTGTCTAAAAAATAGTGTTTTACGAGAACGATTGTGGCTTCGCGAAAGATTGACCAATCGAGCTCAAAATTGCACCAATGATGCATATATAGTAGGTAAGTCAAAATTTGAGAGTTTTTGATGCACTCTATGAATAGCAGGCTTGACAGAAACTCCATCGCAAGAAAATGAGGAAGCGATTTCGGCGATTTTCTGAGGAGTGATAATAAAACTCAGAAATCACAACGCAAATCGTCAACAACACCGAGTGCGAGCTTGCCGCGCAGCAAGGAGTTCGCCCAACACTCATAATTGCTTGCTGTGTTTCTCACGTCCACTCACACTCAAAAAGCACTCGGGAGTTCCACTCCCATACATAGAAAGACTCTCGAGGCGAAAATCGCACTCAAAACCCCGAAATAATCATCGGCTCTTTTTTCGTTCCCCTCTTCCTCGCTCAGTTTTTATTGCCTCTCTGTTTGGGGATCGTTCGCTCCCTCGCGACGAGGCAGAAACAAAACACCGCTCAAGAGCATGTTGCAAAACTCTTTTGATTTCGAGGTGGATTATCAAGCCTGATGAATAGTTACAGCGTTTGAACTTTTTTGTGAGAGAAAAAAAAGTTGCCTATCCCAAACATTTTGACTCTTGTACACAAAATGGCTCTTGTACTACAAAAATGCTTTGAAAAGAGTCCAATTACACTGCTCGACAAAATTTTACAAAATCTGGTGTTATGGGATGAGAAATAAAAAGAACAGGGGTTTGGGACCCTACAAGTGTCATAGTGAAAGAATTTTTGAAAAATATTGGACCGGGCCTTCATAGTTTATAACCGAAGTTTGTAAGGAGAACTTGGGGTGTTCAATTGATATGCGCATGCATATATTTAGGCGTTTTCCAAGGGGTTGGTCGCTCAGCACATCTACTTTTGTCTTCAATGTGCCGATAGTGTGCCGAACTGTGCCGGTTGTGCCGAAGCTGTGCCCAATTGTGCCCATTTTTGTGCCGAACTCGTTTAGCGTGCAGGAACTGTCAAAGTATAATTTTGTTGATATCTGGCAACCATGTCAATTTTAGGTGTTGTTTCATGCGGCGATCTGTTCGTAAACAAAACAACATCGGGTGCGACGAAGGTATTTTAAATTAGCTACAAAATTACCTGAAAATTTCTGAGTGATTCATTGGAAGTGTAATGAATAAATGAAGAATTATTCCGTTTCAGCAGACAGTGAAGAATTTGCCGTTCTTCGGAGCAACACCGCTCGTAGCCATGGTCATCACTCCGGAAGGAAATTGATCTGCGTTCGACGAGAGTAAACTAGAGACGAAGGCTACGGGCATGCTCCGGATCAAAGGCATAATACGGATGAGCACTCGTCTATGATTGGCCTGCTGGTGCTAGGATGCAAATTGATTATGTCCACCTATCAGGTATCTTATCGATGATTGACGCAACGGCTGACGAAGTTAGCCTCGAAGTAGCAGCTTCCACCAACCGAAGTAGCAGCTTCCACCGACGTCGAGAGAACTGTGTTCCTGCTCATTATGCTGCACAAATCTCTCGCAGCTTTAGGAATATGTAGTTGAATTTCTTCCTTTCTTCTACAAGAAGAAATTGAACAACAATGAATACGGAAGGACGTGCTGCTCTTCTAGCTCCACCTCGCTTGCTGATGTTCTTAGGAATTAGCAGAAGGCATCGCGAGGCTGTTCTCAGCAGGATCGTTCCTGGACGTAGCGACATTCCACATTCTGCCGGAACTGACGCTAAATACCTAGCACGGAGGCAACCGAACCAACAGATACAGCGATTTCAATCTTACTTACTGGCGCCATGCTGCCGTTGTTTTTGACACATTTTGACCTCCACCAGAAAACGGCTAAAGAACCCAATCATTGCTCAGTTAGTAAACCCGGCCTTGTTTTGTAGAAGGGCAATCAATTTAATCAGCTAGAGCAAACGCAAGATCAATGTCACCGCTTTTATGCAATAAGGGAAAAAACAATTCTTTAGCACTTTAATAAACCATTTTGTATTAATTTGTAAAACGAGTTTGCTTTTGTGTTTTAAATCCATTTATGTGTTAGCCAGGGCTCTTGGATGTGTGTAAAACATACAGTTGTCTATGGCCGATTTTTTGTGTATATTGAGGTTTAGGGATTCCAACCAGAATCACAGTGTATAAATTTCCCAAAAGAAGATACCCTTCGCTCTACATTGACTAGGTACAATGGTGAGTGAACAAGGTTTCGATTTGCCTGTGGGTAAAACATATTTTTCATTTTATCATACATCAACGCAAAAATATAATCACGATTTGAATCTTCGACAGTTTATGAGTTAATTGAAAACTTTAAATGAACTGTGAGTTGGGCATCTTCATCAGAACTGTTATGTGCGTTCTATGCGAATGAATGTTAACTGCTTGAGCTGAAATTCTTGGAGATGCCACGTAGAGTGTTGCTATTAAATTGTATTTATATCCAAGGTTGACCGTTATCAAACTTACTTGCAACTATCTGCTAAAGATGCCAAAGAAAAGTGAAATTTTTCAAAACTGATATACTGCCAAAGACTTGAGTGAAGATACTGTTGCGCTTCAAAAACAAAATTAATGATATTTATCTCAAGAGAATTCTAAGTTCTTGAATTCAATCCAACGTTCTATTTACTTTTTACTCTAGCTGCAGCAGTCGCAGTGACAGAAAGCTACAGTGCTCCCATTTCATTTAATTCACGCATTGATCCGAATAAGCATGTGTTAGAGTGTGCCGGCAAGTGTGCCGTAATGTGCCGACGAGTGTGCCGATGTGTGCCCGGGCACATTGTGCCGAGTGACCAACCCCTTGGCGTTTTCGGTATTTAGGTTTGTTTCGTTATTGTCTAATTCCTAAATATATGCACGGCACGTTCCATTGCACATATCAATTGAACACCCCAAGTTCTCCATACAAACTTCGGTCATAAATTGTGATAGCCCGGTCCAATAATTTTCAAAAAATATTTCACTATGACACTTGTAGGGTCCCAAACCCCTGTTTTTTTCATCCCATAATAGTGTTGAACGGTGTTATTAACAGATTTAATCAGCTCCATACGTTCCCAAGCCTTCAATACTCGGCACGCTCATTGGTATTGGCAAAATCAAAACACCGTTCTTCTACGTTCAGGCATAACAATGCTTATCTAATTGAATAAATCAAAGGGCCGCACAACGCTGATTCAATTTAGCAAGGGGTTAGATCTTCCATTTAATCCATTGACCCAACTCCGGACTGCTCCAGACGTTCCTAAATTGGTATGAATAAGCAAAACCGACATCGACGGGCATTCCGACCAGAAGTCAGTTTGTTATTCTGCCACATTCATGTTAACCATCAGAGTTAACTAAAGAACAAAATTAACTTTTATTAGACATTGCTTAGGTCCATGAGCATATGAGCATGACCGTATAATTCGTAGTTGCTACTCCGTATTAGCTAAACACCATCCATGAGAAAGAAAAGTGTATTACACCCTGTATGTTACTCTACATACAGTCACTATAACTTGGCGTCAATCGATCATGACATCGCTGTTCCTTAATACGTCATTGACGCCTACTACCGAGTCAAGTGACGTCATGCTGAGTGCACCTAATGGAAACTGCAAGACAACTTGAAAAATCCAAGTTGATTTATCATATTAATAGCACATATGGATAACAGCTTGGTATCTAAGAGACTAACTTCGTCTGGACAAAACCAACGGTCATGACTTTGGATCATCATTCTGCTAGCAATCTACGAAGCATGCAACAGTATAAGTTAAAACGTTGCGTCACGTGGTTCACGAGCCTAATCACTAGTACTGATTCCGTTAAATTATCGTTCAGGTGTTGGAATGTTTTCGGTCATTAACTTTAAACCATGAAAGCTTATCGCTTTTCCAGACGACTGCTACCGGACGGGTTTACGCTGGGCGTGATTGTTTGTACACACTGACTGGGGTCCATATTTGGAAAGAGCGAGGTGCTCTTTTTCAGCCCTTCAGGTGACATGATGCCGCTTACCTACATCATCGAATTTGCAACGGTGAGCTGAACAAATCAATGCACCCCAGTATGCATAACCTAATATGAGGTGGACGACTATCAATCACAACTCACGCACGATGAGTAGCAATTATGTAAGCGCATTGGATGTGACCAATCTATCAATACTAAATAAAAACGTAACAACTTAAAATTCAGTCCATGCATGCTTCAAGCCGAGTTAGTTAGCTAGCTACCCTGAAAGCTCGAGTGCTGCCCCCGATGAAATTATACATTTTCTTTCGTCTTGCTTGGTTAGATTTGCTTTTGCGAATTAGACCATTTTCCTTCAAGATGGAAACTAATAAAGCTTCTCGGAGAGCGAAATAAGCAGACCCATGTTTCCATTGGGTTGCAGCTACCAACTTATGTTGCATAAGCACCGGAATTGGAAACACTTTCTTTGTCGATCCCGTCGCGCCGAAAGTAAGAAAGGCTAAAACCAAAAAGCCGGACATTCAAAATTCGGTGTCGCTCTCAAGATCATGTTGGTTGGAGCCGGCTGCCAACAGATTTTTATGTTGACTACCCACTTAGTAGTGTGGAGCGAAAGTTTCGGCGATGAAAAGGAAAAACATGAAACCATAAATGACGAGGGTGTCTACACGAACAGGTTCCACCTTTTTGGCTTTTACGAGTGGCGTCTCGTTGACTAAAAATGTTGTTTTCATTATGATAAAGAGCTCTCCGTCCAGCCGCGGTCGGAAAAGTTCGCGACCCGTGAGATTGCTTATGATTAAAACATCGCACTCGTTGATGTAAGCATTGAGAAAGTCGAAAAATACTTGACTGATTTGTAGTGCGTATTGTGCTTGAGCATATCGCTAAGCTTGTCGGTTGTAAAGTTGTAATTCAATAGGAACAAAATTTTTGTTTCTCACTATCCTAACATCTGAATGTCTATATGGGAAAATGCAGCAAAACGAAACAAACATAGCAAAAGACAAAATAAATAGACAATGTGTCTAGACCTAGTTACTCAATGGACAAGTACAAGAGGTACAAAGTACCGCTCAATGGACATTGATTTTTGTAACGTCGCCCAGGAATGTTTATTGCCATAAGAGCAGTTGCTCGCCGACGATACTTACTGATCTTGCACCGTTTCAGATGTAGCTCTTCGATGGGTACATTCAAGCTGGCCAGATTGATGAATGCCACCGACAGACTGGCCAGGTTGGAGTTCTCACAGCTGATGAAAATGCCATCGTCGGTTCCGCGAGTGCACACGCATGGGTAGATGAGTTTAGATCTGAAAGATTACGTGAAAGAAAAGTGGTTATCAGTTGTATTATTTACTCATGTTCTAAAATTCAAATGAAAAAAAAATGTAATAAGAATATTATGTTAATGGATTTTTTTTCTTTTTCTTGTATGTTTATCAGTATATAAATTCAAGCTTATAGTTAATAGTTATGCATGTAATGAGTTTCAAAAAGTTGATTTTTTAGCACGAGTCGTACATTTATCCAACGAGGCATGCCGAGTTGCATAAATACGAAGAGTGCTGAAAAAAAACGAGTTTTGCAACGAGTTCCATACAAAATTTTATGCAATGTTTTTTTCATTATACAACTCATTTGAGTTGCATAATGATCATAATGCAACCCAAATGAGTTGCATTATGAATATTATGCACCTATTTCTCATTATACAACTCATTTTAGTCGCATTATGAACCAGTTCGGAAAAATTTGGCCATTATAATATCAAAATGAGTCCTATATAATGGATATTATGATACTGAATAGCATATTAATAAAAACTGTTACAAGCCATTTTAGTGTAAAAGCATCCTAACTAAACCAAATCCTTCATTTAAGTAATGGCATCGATAATGATTTTTATAATCAAAAATGGCTTCATGCATAAATAGAATCAGTGTATTACCTAAGTAAATTTCATGGTTGCAGGGGAGTCTGAAAAGAGTGTTGGAGGGTGAAATTTCCACTTGCACGAATACACAATTATCGGAAGCAGTTTTCATTGCAGGAGCTTCAATGCTGAATTCAATTTGTTATTCATATTTTTTCTTAAATCTGGTGGCCGTCACAATGACTGCCTTGCAAATCGAAGGCATGGATCTTGTCATCCAAATAACACACACAGCACAGGATGTTACTCATTTCTTGCTCACTCGTTGTAGCATTATCAACTTTACGTGTTTTGTGGATGACGAGATTTATACTCTTGAAAATATGAGTCAAAAATACACTGGAGTTAAATGTGTTAAACAGAGTTTCTATAATAACCTGTGAGATTCTCAATATTTATGTTTTTTTTCATGTTTTTTTTCAAAATTTGTTGTAACGGTTGCAACTTTAATAATAACAAAAAAAATCTCTTCTATCAAACCCACTTGATTTTTCAATAATCTGCTACAGATCTTCTTAGAAAATTTTAATTTAATTCATTAAATTTTCATTTCATTGCTACAGATCTTCTTAGAAAATATTCGTTAAAATATTTAGAAAGAATCAGAAAAAAACTTCCGAAAAGCATATTTTACAAAACTTTGGTTAGCACTAAACTAACACAAAGCTTTCTGATGTCTTGAAAACTTCCCAATAAATTAAAAATAAAACTAAAAATCTATATATATACAGGGGATAGATAAAATGATCGGGACAGGCAAAATTTTCACTTTTCAAAAAAATTGCAAACAGCTGTAACTTTTCGAAAAGTGCATCAAATATTCTCACTGTAAGATAATCAACTAGTTGTGCACCAGTCAGTGGTCCAATTTTAAAGATGATCGGGCTATTCTGCACGAAGTTATTGAGATTCTAGAAAAAGGTATAAGTGCAATGAAATTTTGACTATTTATGACTTACACCGTGTCCAATAAGTTCTCATACAATATCAAATTGAATTCATTTCTCATCTGTAATTAGGATTTTCAAAGTAAGTTTATTTATTGAAAGGCCAACTAACATTGATCAAATACAGCATATGTTTTGGAATTAATTGTCCTTTATCCTTCTCTGCTGATCGCTTATGTGTCGTAAGTCGATTTCAGCTGGCACGCACGCCATTTCATTGGTATTTCGTCTCATTTTAACGGGTAAAGGTTTTAGGTTGAATCAAATTAGGTTCCTGTCCTCACCATTGCTAGTAGCAACTATGACCAGAAGAGAAAAAAATATAACATTCTGTATTGGTGAAGTACGAAGCCGTTTTATGTTGTACAAAATAAAACGTAAATTAAACAAAAATGTGCATCTACCTGTTTTAATTAAATTTGTTGTGTTAAAGAAGCATGGCTGCATATTATCTTATTGATTCACATTATTCTCACTTCTAAAACATGCTTGTGTTCCTATTGTGGTAAATTTTGTTCAAAATTTACGTTTTATGATGTTTATCTTTAATATAACGGTCATTTTCAAGGAAATCAGCCCAAGTTGAGCTTACTAGGAAATTTCTTACCATATCAGCACTAAAATTACTTAAAATTAACCTTAGTATATCCATTTGGTACAATACTGGGGATAAAAACTCAAAATTTAACCTTATGAACTCTATTTAGCTTGCGTGCCGGAGCAAACGGATTTCAGAAAACGGAAGTGTACTACTAGGCTTCTAAAAACAAACAAAAAATGTCGTTATTCTAAACCGTATGCTTTGCTTTATTGAATCAGTATTATCTTCTTCTTCTTCTTTATGGCTCTACGTCCCCACTGGGACTTGGCCTCCCTCGCTTCAACTTAGTGTTCTTTGCGCACTTCCACAGTTATTAATTGAAGGGCTTTCTTTGCCTGCCATTGCATGAATTTGTATATTGTGAGTCAAGTACAATGATACACTATGCCCAGGGAGTCGAGAAAAGTTTCCCGACCGGAACGGGAATCGAACCCGCCGTCTCCGGATTGGCGATCCATAGCCCTAACCACTAGGCTAACTGGAGACCCAGTATTATGTGGCCCTTTAATACATGCATTCACTTTGAAAATATGAATAACAGATGTGAAATTAAATTAAAATTTCTAAATTTGTATTTTGTATGAGAACTTATTGGACACGGTGTATATAATAAGCTCTGAAAAACGTGTGACTCAATTTGAAATTTTTAACATGCAATAAAGTTATAGAGATTTAATTTATTTTATGATTTTTTAGTAAATTGATCTATTTTCAATATGCATCCCATTACTCTTTTATTTTATTGCCGACTATGTTTATACTTTCCTTCAAAACATATTTATATTCAACTCATTTAGAGGGAATTTAAATGAACTATAAATAGTATCTTGAATTTTGAAACGATGTTGAAGTCTTGGATAATTTGATGTTTTATTAGAAAAATAATCTAATCATTATAATTTTCTTTGGCGGTTGAAATTCTATGTTTAGTCAAAGGCTTTTCAGAGCTCATAACTGGTTAAAATTTAATTGCATTCGGTTCATTGAATCCAGAGATATAACAGCTCAAAGTTGACTATTGGATAATTATTCCTTTTTTTAGAATCTTTTATAACTTCGTGCAGAATAGCCAGATCGTTTCCAAAATTGGACCACTTATACACAACTAGTTATTCATTTCACAGTAAAAATTTGAGAATATTTGGTGCACCTTTCAAAAAGTTACAGTTATTTGAAAATATTTTGATAAGTGAAAATTTTGCCTGTCCCGATCATTTTGGTTTAGAAGGGAAAAAAATCCCCTGTAATAAAAATAAGTTTGGAGTTTCTTTGAGGCAACAAAACTCAAGAACGGATGAACTGACCAGCATGACTCTTGCACGGTTCGGTTCGTATTCGTAGTGGCTGTGTTTATATGTACAAAAAGTTACGAAAATGAACTAGAAAAGTAAGAAAATTGAAAAATTATTGATTTTGATGAGCTGGGAAGAAAATCAGCACGATAAATGAAACCAATCTAGAGTGCGGTGCAGCACTGACCTCAACAGTTGTCAAATCTCTACATCTTGGCAAGACAAAGTTTGCTGGGACAGCATGTTCCCAATATGTAAAACTTTGAAATTGATTTATTGAAGAATCTGAGAATTGTGCTGGTCTAAGTGAAATTCAAAATGAATAATGTTAAAAAAAACGATTTTTTCATAAAATATCAAACAGATTTTAATGGAAACTAGCTGACCCCGGCAAACTTTGTCTTGCCTACTGCGTTTTTTGACGTTTCAAGTCTTTAGCTAAGTCCAAGTCCCCGTTCAAAATGTATGAAGAATCGATTTTCAAAAAAAAATTCAATTTGTCCATGTTTTATGCCTCATAAACCTTCCTTGGGTGAAAACTAACAGAACAAAACTAAGACGACCCAAATCGGGCCCTCCGTTCGCAAGTTATGCGCGGTCCCACGTATGCTACTACATTTATGTATATATATATATATATATATATATATATATATATATATATATATATATATATATATATATATATATATATATATATATATATATATATATATATATATATATAGATTTGAAGATATTTTTATGGAACTAAAAAAATACAGAAGAGATTGTAAGTGAAACCTTAAAAAACATAAATCAATAAATTATGCAAACAGACATTGGTCAAGTGTTCTGGGGTGTCCATCTGGGTCTACGGCTATGAGTATCTGGAGAAATCCAGAGATGATTCAAGAAGTTTCAGAGGACTATGTGAGTTCCAGGGGGTTTAGGAGAGGTTCCTGGGAAACTCAGGGGCTTCCAGGAGAACTTCAGAGGGGAAGAATTTCAAGGCGTTTCATAGAGATTCATGCGTCTTCAAGGCGGTTTCAAAGTGGTTACAAAGCGTTCCTTAGCTGGCATTTCGGTGAGTTACAGGGGGTTTCAAGAGGCTTCAGAGGGAATCCCGGGGGCTTCCGATGAGTTTTAGACGGTTTCAAAGCGTTTCGGAGGATTTTCATATGGTTTTGGGGCTCGGAACATGCAAAGAAGTTTAAAAGAAGTTTCCTTGAGTCTCATGTATTTCTAGGGTTTTCAATGTGTTTCAGGCGGTTTATTAGGGGTTTTAAGGAGAAATTGATAAAAAAATATGCACAGAAAAAAGTTTTGAATATTAGCAGGAGTGTAAATGGCTATTTCGTGTAAATCTGCTAACTTTAATCCTGCCTCTGCCATGAAATTAAATGGTTTATCATGCACACACAGTGTCCTATAAAAATCATGTAAGCTTATACCATTTTATTTTGTTGTCCATTATTTTCATTATTTTTCAACTCAAATAGTAAAAATTTACACGATATTCGCTCAAGCTCGCATAGATGCTACCGAGCCTGTCTCTGCTTGTATTGTTTACATCCGCCATATTGCCTTAAGGCCCCTTAGCGTGTCATCTCAAATTTCTTATTTGTTTCTTATTCCAAACAATCATCAAGCACGCTAGTAGTTATGTAGCCTTTCTACACCTATTCCATAAACAAACAAACAAAAATACCACCTCTTTGTCTCGGTACCACCAATGTAAACATTTCGAGAATATGAATCATTTGAAAGCAACTCCAGCAGTGTTTGCTGTAACAACAGTGCTGGCGGACCGCTTGGTGAAGATTTCGTAAATTATAATGCTTTGCTTATTTCACTGACAATTGTGGTAAAAAAGTAAAAAAAAAAGATCATCCCACAAATTATTTTTGATTTTATGACGCATAACCAATGGGTTTGACTTGACTTTTTGATTGATTTCGATCAACTTTATTGATGCTTTGGCCCGCAGGATCGACATCACTGCGTGCAATCCCAAGTAACAATTCCATTACTGATTGGTTTTGTTTGAATTTTATTAGGGTTTTATTACAGCAATGAGTAAAACTCACAGTTTTATGACTACTTTTATGAACACCATTGATCAAATGTTAAATAGTATACTTGAAGATATCCATATAGCCAGATTTTAAGAGTAAACAGTCTTAGATATGTAAATCTTCTGGCATTCATTATTACCACAATAAAACTGTTCAAACTCTCAAAAGATGCGAACCGTTCGATTAGTAACGACATCTGTTGGTGGTAAAGCAAAAACTACGACACTGCTAGGTTTATTGTGGTCATCATGAAAGTACTTGCTTTCGTTTTATTTTCGCTAATTGGTCGTCGCCATATTGAAGAATTAAAAATAGTTGATTTTGCTCAAATAAACAATGAATTGATAGTTCAGCGTCATTTCCATAACATGCTCACATAAATATACTCTCTCAGCTGAGTTTTCTTGTGATTCGAGATAGTTTTACTAAATTAACTAATTGATTTATTTCATTCCAAAATGATAATATTCACCAATTTCGAAGCGCATTAATTTTATGCCTCAATATTCACGGTAAAATTGAATGCGCATAAGCCTACCAACACAATAACTACTAAAATATTACTTTGAAATGATCGCTTTCTACTTACGAATGATATATCCTCCTGAACTTTACGTGCTATCGAAGAAGCTTCTCTGCATCTTGCGCTGTCATAGTTTTTGTTAAAGAAAAAAACAACAATCATCATAACCTCTTTTTTTCGAGAATTTAATGACATTGATGTAAAAAATATACATCCAAAAAGTGTCAAACCATGAAAACTTTTTTGAACGTTCAAAAAGTACTTATGTTTTAATAACTTGTGAAGCATTAATATATTGTTGATAAACGTTCAAAATTTCATTTAATTTGGATTCTGAGATATGAAAGTTCAAAAATAAGCTGTCTGAAAAATAGTGTTTTACGTAAACGGTTCTAGCTGCACGAAATATTAACCAATCGAGCTCAAATTTGTACCAATGATCTTGAGAATTTTTCATGCTCTCTATGAAAAGTTACAGCATGTTGAACTTTTTTGTGAGATAAAAAAAAAGTTGCCTATCACAAACATTTTGGCCACCCCCTGTAAATAAAAGTTGTGATGACGAAAGTGGTTTAATTATTCATCTACCTGAAAGTAAAGCGTCTGTGAAAGGTGACATAAGTTCAGTCCTCCTTGATCCACAGAATTTTTTTCTGCTTTATTGTCGTTTACTTCAGCAGCGAGGAGGGAGCAATTACACTAGCTTTAAACTTTACACGAAAAAGCTGACAGTAACCGTGTGATTTCTAGAGTTCGTGTAAGTTTGCGCTATTCTTCGCATTCCCTTTATATGCATTAGAACTAGTGGAAAAATACAAGGATTTTTCTAACTGTCTGTATAAGCCTATTAAGGTATAAAACTTATTCGTAATACAGCAAAAGATCACTAGTTCCGCTTGTAGATCGGTGACTAATACTCAAGGGAGCTCTTGGAGACTGTAAACAATTATTTAACTTGAGTGGACATAATTGCATGAAGCCATGGCCGTGCGCAGAAGGGAGAGACTGGGATTCAATTCCAAGTCCACGGCGAAATAGTCTCGTATGTTAACCATCACACCAGGTCTGCTCCCTCAGAACAGCCTATTCTGAAAAATATCAGATGGAATTAATGTTGTTGTTTAATTCTACATCAGTGTAACTTAAAAGAACAGTCTTCTATTGATATAAAGGGCAAATTTTCTATAAATATACCCAGTTAACCACTAAGCATTTGGATAAGCCGTAGAGCAGATCGTATTAAGCATTTGAAATGCTTGCTGTCCTACATAAGCATTTTAAATGCATAGCTGTCTTAAATTAGCATAAACTGTGCTTCTCAAAAGCTTTTGGCTGTTAATTGGAATTGCAACTGCTTGAGGTATTTTCGATTGGAAACATTCAGAATGCTTTTTAACTGCTCTTCAAATGCTAAGAGCAAAGAGTATGAAATGCTTGCTGTCCTACATAAACATTTTAAATGCAGCATAGCTGTTTTAAATTAGCATAAACTGTGCTTCTCAAAAGCTTTTGGCTGTTGATTGGAATTGCAACTGCTTGAGGTGTTTTCGCTTGGAAACATTCAGAATGCTTTTTAACTGCTCTTCAAATGCTAAAAGCAAAGAGTATGATGTTTGATAACGCATGTTGTCTCTTCTTACATAGCCTATGTCTCTGATGACATATTTGTACAACTGATTTGCTTATTCATTTTACCTTTGGATTAGATTGAGAACATGGCCATCGAACCATTACCATGTAACATTTCGTCGAAATGTATGTACTGATTCGGTTGATGCTTTGGTGGTTCATAAAATCATTCGGAACAGGGAAACATGTGCTAGATCGAAGAGGGAACGAAAAGCTTTGTGCACAGAAAACAAGTTTTGGGTGTTAGAACTGAATCTGCATATTCTTTATGATGATGAACCTAGGCTTGTTAATGGAACACCTCGTGTTAAATACTGTTCCTTTGAATTCCACTAAGAATTTGCATCCTTTGACAGATATGTATTTCGACCTCAAGTGTAAGGTCGTCTTCAGTGTCTTGTACTTGACTCGACTTACAGTAGAGGTCGAAATACGTATCTGTCAAAGGATGTAAATTTTTTGTGGAATTTAAAGGAACAGTACTTAAGGTGAATATAGAACGAAGCCACACCTTGAATTTTTGAGCTGAAAAGTTGATCGATTAGTCACCCGCTGGTGGTGACCAATCGATCAACTTTTCAGCTTAGTGCGATACTTGGTTCATCAGATTTGTGCTTTTGAAAATTTAAGGTGTGGCTTCGTTCTATATTCACCTTAACACGACTTTACTTATATTCTTTAGTGGTGCCTCGATTCCCGCTTCGAGTGATGCTCGTCATGTGTGTCGTGTCCGTTGTCTAGTGTTAAGTTTCGTTCAGTCTGTACAGCCTCTGACTGAAGACGGTGTCCGTTAAACCGTAAATTCATTTTATAATAAGTTTACAATAAAACAATTTGATTTAGCGTCACCCTATGAAAACTATGGGAAAATGCTCCAAATTTAGTCAATACAGTTTAAACGCTTTATCTTTTTTGTTTCAAATTTCTCATCAAAGTTGTCCAAGAACCATTTTTGGAGCTCAAAGAAACGAAAATTCAGACCTAAATACTTGAAGCATTTAAGACAATGACTATAACTTCGAAAGAAAAACCAAGTTCAAGGACACGGAAATTTTCCAATAAATAAACTTCTAATTTGTAGTAGCTTAACTTCAAAGAACGGACTATGATATTTAACTAATCCTGTTCCACTAAATCCCATCATCCCCTACATATAAGTATCTACTCAAACCCAATTATATCAATAAGATACTCACTTTTCCGGACAGGTATACTTGGGCCCCGGTGGAATGTACTCCGCGCTGGCGAACTCACTCACGCCGATGATAACGATGATAACGGAAGCCCACAACAAACCAACACCGGTGGTGGTGGTGGTTCGTCGCCGTCCGAGCATCATTGAACGATTGGATTCAAGACACTCCGTAGTCGTCGCCTTTGCTGCCACGATTAGCCAGTTTCCTGCTGATGTTTTTTTCCTTCTTTTACTCACTCGTTAATTCACTTTTTATTCGTATATCTTTCATATAATAACACCTCCACTTTGCACATTGATCGTAATATGTAGCAGCAGCCAGCAACAACCAGAAACACGCTGCTTAGCTTAGTCAGTCTCTCCTCCTAGTCTAGCTCATTTGCACTCGTGTCGTGGTACGGCAACCGGTCTTCTACGGTCGTCGTCGTCGCCTTCAGTCATGCAGCAAATCGGTGCGCCGACCTTCAAGATCATGCTCACTCACAGAAAGCAACGACTACCGCGTACCGATGCGGGGAATGGTTCCTTTTCATGCGTCGGTGGCGCTCTGTAGCGGAGAACAAAAACTATCTATTTCCTATAGCTGGCACATTATTAACAACAACAGGGTGTACGGCGGCGGAGTGGTGTGTACCATTCACTTTTAATCCGAACGGCATGCCACGTGGATTTGTGTTGTAGCGTATCTGAAAATTCTGCACACAGTGGCTAGTGAGGTGGATAATAATAGCCCGTAAATCTTGAGCGAAACCTTGATTTGTTCCGAATAGAATTGAATGAAATTGAAAGTAACGAACACTAGGTACAAAATAATTGTGGAACGTTGTTAGTGACTTGAGAGGGAGTGACTTGTGGGAGGAGTGGAAGCTGTATGTAAGTATCTATTACTATCTCAATGTAGAGTCACTAGGAACAACTCGAGAAAGAGATGAAATGCTGCTGGTTCGTGAATTTCATATTCTTCTACTAATGTTATGCAAGTAATCTTGCCAGAATTCCTCCGAAGCTTCTTTCAGGAAATACTCCAAATATTAATTCGTAAACACCCGGGACGATCTCTTTTGGCAGAAATGCAATATCTTCTTTGTTTCGAAACATTTTACCCTGGAGTTTTTTTTATAGGCAAGGGGAATAGTTGTGCTAAGAAATGCATGGTACCTCCCTCCTTTGCACCCTCCCTCCTTTTGCTGGTAGCCGAACATACGTGGCTTTTTTGTAATTTTTATAAATTCGACATGTTTTGCTCAAATTTCATCGTTTTGCTAATCATCAATAGTTTTCACTGATCCTTGACATGCAATCTATTACTACCTTTAATAGTCTATTGAAGTTTCGATGCCAGAGCTATTCTAAGGCCTCCAAAGTACTCCGAAGTTTGTGTCACAAATCCAACATTCTAAACCACATCTTCAGTGGCGTAGCAAGGGGGGGGGGGGGGGGCGGGGGGTGCGGTCCGCACCGGGCCCCCGAATTCAGGGGGCCTCCAAATCAGGGCAGGTCTAGTGTTATAAACCAACCCTGATTTGGGGGCCCTCTGAATTCGGGGGCTCAGTTTGAATAAAGTTCTGTGATTAGAGAAAGATTCCTATAAGTATAAGTTCAACACTTGCCGATCTGCTGATAGTTATGCAGGGGCCTCTTCGTTATGATCAAGAGATTTTGGAATGGGGAACACAGATGGCTATTTTGAAGTTCTATTATTAACAATTAAAAATGTATACACTTTATTCGTGTAGTTTTGTTTATATTAGTTTGATGACTACTCTTTGCACCTGCAGGAGCTCCAAAATACAATAAAAAATGTGTTCAAAATCAAAATTAAATTTTACGATATTCAGTACCGATATGGAAGTAAAATTCATGAGAATTATGAAAACATCCATGATATCCTAACCACAGAACCAAACAAAGCTCTTGATTTAGCTTAAGATAGCAGCTGAAATTCAGGGGCCCCATTCATCAAAATTAAGAACTGAACGCATTCAACGTCCTTGAAGGCTTTCTGTGGGAATTCCTTCGGGCAAGAATATCTTTTTACGATTTATCAGGCAGTTACTTCAAAGACTTCTACAAAAATTCCTCTAAGATTTACTTCAGAACATTTTTTAGGGATTGCTTAAAAAAATTTCTAAGCATTGGTTTACGAATCTTACAATGATTCCTTCAGGAACTCCTCCTAACATTTCTTCAGGAATTTCTTCAAAAAATTATTGAAAAATGCTTCAGGAATCCCTTTGAGATTTTTTTTGTACGAATTTCTTCAAGCAGTCGTTCAGAAATACCTCTTCGGAAACGATCATAAAGCCATTGAAGGATTATGTCATAATGCCCTTGAAGAAATCCTTTAGATGGACCATAAGAAATCTGTCCAAGTATGATTTTAGAGATTTCTTCAAGAAGGAATCTTGCAGGAGTTCCTCACTGAAAATATCATTTATGATTTTTTGAGATCATGATTGGAGCCATACCATACCTGGATGGATCCTTGGGAGATTTTCTAAAGAAATTTGCATGAATTCCCGAAGGAATCCTTGTAGAAATGTCTGTAGCATTTTTTTGTAGAAATTTCTAAAAAAAATCCTTGAAAAATCGCCTGGATGAATTCTAAGATGTGTTAGGAAAGAATCATTGGGTTGATTTTGGAGGTATATTTGATGATGTTCTGGAAGTATTTTTACAGAATTAGTAAAGAATTCCAAATTCTTTGGTGCAAATAAAAAAAAAACAGTCTTCAAAATAATTCCTACATATTTCCTTGGAGGAATTTCTGCAGGGAGAGGAAATGAGGAAATTTGTGCAGCAATACTTTGGGGATGAATGTGTTCATCTTTGTAGGGTTATCTGAAGAAAAACTGAAAAATCCATGAACGAATCTTTATTCGTAACTTGAAAACAATCCTTGGAGAAAAGATTTAATCTTTACTGGAATTTCTTGAAAGATTATTGAACGAATTTTGAAAGAGGACTTGAAAACATTGCCTAAGGAATCTTTGGATGATTTTGCTACAGCAATTATTAGAGAAATTTCTGAGGAAATCCCTGCAGGTATGACTAAAGAAATGCTTGAAAAAATTCTTAAGAAATCCTTGAAAGGACTTCAAAATCATATGAGGCAGTGCAAAATGTTCCCTTGAAGAAGTTTATAAAAAAACTCTTGAAGGAATTCCTAAAGTATTCCTCTAAAAAAATGCTGAAGAAAAATTGTGGGGTAGCTTCAAAAGAATCGTTAGTGGATATATTTAAGAAACTCTTTATGGAGTTCTTGGGATTACATAATACTGAAGAAATTTCTTCAGAAATGAAGGAGGAATTTCCTAAGGAATCGCTGTAGCAACTTTCGCAGGAAATCTTGGAGGAATTTGTAAAGAAGTCCTTGAAGTATTTCCCAGAAGAATCGTAAAAGATGTCCCAGAAAGAGTACTTGGAGCTCCGCACTTGAAAAAAAATGCTTGATGAAATCGTTAGAAACTTTCCTTAGAAGTTTCGTGAAGGAAATCCGGACGAAACTGGTGTTATCGCTAAAGAAACCCTTTAAGGCATCAATAGAAAAAAAATCTAATAAAAACCTTGGAAGAATTTCTAAATGATTCATTGAGGAATTCCAGTAGAATTTCTTGGAGGAATTCCTGTGAAAATTTTTACATTATTTATTAGAATTTCTGAAGTATTTTTATTTTTTTTTTTCAGTAACTAATTCGGAAACCCGTGTACAAATTCATTAAGGATCTTTAAACATTAATTTGGAAATTCATTCGGCAATTGCTCTGAAAATTTCCTTTGGCGATACTTTTGATTTATTGTTAGGCAATTCCTTTGGAAACTTCTTCAACTAATTCTCGGCAATGCTACAAAAATGGCTTCTGATTTTCATTTCTACGAACTTCTTCAGATTTTTATTTCAACGGAAATTTCGTTGGGAATTCCGTCTGCAGCTTTTCACTGATTTTTTTTCTTTTTTTGACAAACGCATTGAGAAAACCTCTGGTAATTACTTTCGGAATAAATTCAACTTTTTTTCTGGAAACTTGTATGCCAATCCCTACGGGAATTATTTGGGTAACTCGCCTGGCATTTTTTTGGTATTTTTTTTTGCAAGTTCTCTGTGAGTTGCCTGAAAAAAAATTTCGAATATCTTTTGGCGGAGTTTTTTTTTGGCTAATTATTGGGAAATGCTTTGATTGGATTTAATCCGAAAATTCCTATAAAACTATTCTTGGGGTTTTCTTTGCAAAAGTTTTTGAAAACTATTTCGGCACTTCCATCGAAATCTTTGAAAACTCTTTTGGAAATTTCTCGGCGATAATATTCGAAGTTGAATTAGATTATTATTTGTGAAAATATCTTTAACATCACTTTTTAAACTCTTTGGCCAGCTGCTTTGGAAATTTATCACGGGATTTTAGCAATTTCTTTGAAAGTTCCACCGGCAGTCCCTTTGCAAATATACCTCACAATTACATTTGTAATACTTTCAATAGTTCAATGTTGAAATTCATTCGATAGGCACTTTAAAATTTAATTAGTCGATTCGTTTGTAAATTTAAGTGACAACTTTTAAAAGCTTGTTTGTTATTACTTTTCTACGAGATACACTTTTGCAAAATAAAAAAAAATCAAAGAATTTACTAATAAAATTTCCAAAAAATTAAGATGATTACCAGAAGAGATCACAAACAATTTCCTAAAAATGTATGATGAAATTCCATTAGAATTTCTTGGGGGAATTTCTGTGAGAATTGAAAGAATTCTTATATTTTTTTATTTGAGTTTCTTAAGTATTCATTGGAGGAATTTATGAATCCTTGAATAGGCTTATTAAAGGAATTTCTAAAAATAAACTAGCAAAACACGCAATGCGTCCTCTGGAGGATTTCCTACAGAATTTCTTGGAGGAATTTGTGAAAGAATCTCCGGAAAACTCTTGCAGGAGTAATTGAATTAATACAAGAAGAAATCCTTGCATGAAAGGATCCCAAAAGATTTCTTGTACAAAATTATTTGTTAAATACCTGGGAAAATCAGTTTAAGAATGAATGAATGAAATCAATTAAAGAAATCTTAAGAGAATACTAACTTGAATAAAATCTGAAGTAATCTTCGGAGAAATTGCAGGAAAACTTATTGGATGAGCTACTGAAGAAATCTCTGGAAAAAATCCTGAAGGAAATTTGGGAGCAATTTCTACACGCTTCTTTGAAAGAATTCCTTTAGAATGTTGAATAACCTTAGAAAATCGATTCCTGGAAAAATCCCAAAAGTAATGGTAGAAGCTTTGGAGATGTTATTAAAAAATTAAGCAGAATGCTTTAAAATATTGATGAAACCTTCGCAGGAGTTTCTAACAAGATCCTTGTAGAAATTCTGACAGAATCTTGTGATAATTTCCAGGAGACTTTTTTTGAAGAAATATTTTAGAAATCCTTGGAAAAATAACCGTATGAATTCTTGAAGTGATTCCTGAAAAAATCCCGATGGATATCCTCTTTGAAATCTTAGCCTTGCATTAATTACTTAAAGGATGCTTCTAGGTATTCTTAAAGAACTCCTGCAGAAAGTGGCAAAATAGTCTTAGGAGGAATCCTTGGAGAGACTACTGGAGAAGTTATTTGTTTTGATAAGATAGGGCATCTGTTCTTTTACTATTTATATACGCTCCCATTTTCATACCACTCAAAATAAAGGAGTGAAGCGCTTTTTGTTCTGCTTCTTATTTTTGTATATTTGTTAAAAGTGAGCACGGATTATATAAAAAATAACGTAATAATTCTAGAGGAATCAATCATAAATTCTGGAGAAATTCCTGACTGAGATGTGTGATGGAAACTTAGAATTATTTTTCAAAAGGTTTCTTGGGAGAATTTTTAAGGAGTCTTATCAAAAAGCGGAATAGAAGTTTTTTGAAAAGTGCTAGGAATACTAGCAAAAATTGCTGAAGGAACTCTTGAGAAAACTCTTAGAGTTGATGGATATTGAAAGTCCAGAAGTATTTTTCGAAAGAATTCCTACAGAAGTCCTTCTAAAAGTTTAATTTAATTAATATAATTTATTTAATTCAATTTCTTCTGTAGGAATCCTTGGAGATTTTGTTTTATTATTATCCAATTGATTCTTTGGAAATTTCTAGGAGGAATTCTAGGATGAATCTCTTAGTAAAACCTTAGAGAAACTTCTTGAAGAATACTTTTGGAAAAAGGAATCTTTGGTGGGATCTCTGAAGTAATCCTAGGAAATAATTCTTAACAAATCTTAAAAAGGACGCCAAGATAAGTTATGAATGCTTGAGGAAATTCCAAGTTTAATTATTGTAGAAATATCTGATAAAGTTATTTGAGGGAATAACTGAGAAATGCTTGAAGAATACAGGGGATAGACAAAATGATCGGAACAGGCAAAATTATCACTTTTCAAAAAAAAAATTGCAAATAGCTGTAACTTTTCGAAAAGTGCATCAAATATTCTCAAATTTTCTCTGTAGGATGATGATAGTTGTGTATTAGTGGTCAATTTTTGGAAAAGATCAGGCTATTCTGCACGAAGTTATAAAGATTCTTGAAAAAAGGTATAATTATCCGATATCCAACTTTGAGCTGTTATATCTCTGGATTCAATGAACAAAATCCAAAGAAACTTTGACCATTTATGACTTATACAGGGTGTTAGGTTCCTGAGTGCAAACTTTTTAAAGGGTGATAGAGGACCATAAATGGTGAAAAAAATTGTTCTAGGCATATGGTCAAATCTCAACCGTTACGTAGTTATTGAACTCCCCATGTCTTTGACTCTTATTGCCTTAACTGGCTATAACTTGAAAATGGCCAAACTTATCGAAGTTTTTTCACCCTTATTCGAAAGATTATTGAATTTTCTATCAAATGGCATCTTTGAACCGATTGGTTTAGTTAACTAACAAAGTTTTCTAGAGCAAATAGCTTAAAAGTTGTGTGTTTTAATTTGTTTTTGTCAATTATCTTTGAAAAATGCGTAATAATTTAAAATTCTTTCTTTGGCAAAGTTGTGGCCCTTGTTCCACTCTACAATTCGTTCTTTGACATAAAACTTCTATCTCTTATCGTTTTCTTGAAATTTTGATTTTAACATCTCATTTCAGATCATAAATTAGCAACTGTCATGGAAAGCACTTTTTTGCACATTGTGCCGCACATTTTAATCAAAATTGCAAGAAAACGATAAGAGCTAGAAGTTTAGTGTCAAAGAACGAATTGTAGATTGTAATAGGGGCCACAACTTTGCCAAAGAAAGAATTTTAATTTATTACGCATGTTTCAAAGATAATTGACAAAAACCAATAAAAATACACTATTTTTAGCTATTTTGCGCTAGAAAACTTAGCTATTTAACTAAACCAATCGATTCAAAGATGCCATTTGATAGAAAATTCAATAATCTTTCCAATAAGGGTAAAAAAACTTCGATAAGTTTAACCATTTTCAAGTTATTGCCAGTTAAGGCAATAAGAGTCAAAAACATGGGAAGTTCAATAACTACGTAACGGTTGAGATTTGACCATATGCGTAGAACATTTTTTTCACCATTTATGGTCCTCTATCACCCTTTAAAAAGTTTGCACTCAGGAACCTAACACCCTGTATAATGAGCTCTGAAAAACGTTTGACTCAATTTGAAATTTTCAACAAGCAAACCAGTTATAGCGATTTAATTTATATTATGATTTTTTAGTAAATTGGTCTATTTTTAATATGCACCCCATTACTTTTTTAATTTATTGCCGGCTATGTTGTTACTTTTCTTCATTACATATTTATATTCAACTCAATTTGCGGAAGTTTAAATGAACTATAATAAGTATCCTGAATTTTGAAACGATGTTAAAATTTTGGATAATTTGGTGTTTTATTAGAAAAATAATCTAATCGTTATAATTCTCTTCCGCGTTGAGAATTCTATGTTGTGTCAAAGGTTTTCCAAAGCTCATTATATAAGTCATAATTGGTCGAAATTTCTTTGCATTCGGTTATTTCAATTCGGAGATATAACAGCTCAAAGTTGGCTATCAGATAATTACACCTTTTTCTAGAATCTTCATAACTTCGTGCAGAATAGCCCGATCTTTTCCAAAATTAGACCACTAATATACAATTAGTTGATCATCTCACATTAAAAATTTGAGAATGTTTGATTCACCTTTCGAAAAGTTACAGCTATTTGAAAAAAAATTGAGAAGTGAAAATTTTGCCTGTCCCGATCATTTCGTCTATCCCCTGTATATGGAGAAATATTTGACTTTCGTCGAAAATCACCAAAGGAATATTTAGAGGATTCCCTGGAAGAAACGGAAGAAGGTTTAAAGAAATTCTAGAAGGGCTTCTCTTCCTCTGAGGGGATCCAGATGTAATTTCTTGGAAGAATATCTGGTTTTGAATGAATCATTGGTGTTTTTTTGTAGTATTTTTCCTGGAACTTTTCAAGAATTCTTTAGATGATCTTCTAGATAAATCCTCAGAGACATAATTGATAGATACCTGAACTAATATTTCGAGACTTACTCGATGAAGCCTTTGCAAGAATCTTTTGAATTACTCTGTAGTACTTTTGAAAACATTCCTGAATGTCTCAGGTGAACCAGCCAAGGGGCTGAAAGCCTCATTAATAAAGCTAATAATAATATAATTCCTGAAGGAGCGTTTTTAGAGGAATACTGAATGACATCCTTGCACACAATGAGAGAAGGCTAGTCCCAAGCTTCATCTGTTGGTTCTTTGTGTAAATGCAGATGTCCTTGCAATAACAGAGGAGCAACCGCGGGCGGTCAATCATGCTCATGCTCATGCTCAATACTGAATGACATCCTTGCATTAACAACTTAAAAGATTCTTGAAGACAAATTATTCTTCAAGAAAGATTTCCCAAAGAAAAAGGTAACCCGAGTAGGTGGAAAAATCTGATGAATAGCATAATCAGTAATGATTGAATTGAATTACTGAAGAGCACAAACTGATATTGGTTTGATTGATATAAGAGGTAAAAGAACAGAAATGAGGGGGTATGAAGCAAAGGGGTGTAAGTGACAAAACCCCACTTTCGAGTAAATGAGGTTTAAAGTTTTTCACCAATTTTTCATCCCATATAAAATGTATGGAGTTGCAAAATCGACACAATTTTTTCCTATTCATTGTAATTTTTCCAAACATCGTAAAAACAAACTTAAAAAAGTTCCTGAAAGCTTGAAATCTGAAGAATTTTTTGATATGCTCAGCTCAAAATCGACACAATGGTCACTTATACCCCTTTGCATTTGGGCCCCTCAAATAATAGCAGAATCTTATATGGTGAACTACTCAATAATACATAGTTCGTTAAGATATTACAAGATCAAAAAAATAGCAGACAAGATTTGTCATTTTTTTCTAGAAAAAAATATCAGCATCCAGCATCGAACTTACGACCTTAGGTTTCACAGGCGGCGATGCTTACCACTCAACTGTGGCTCGCTGTTGTAAATAACATGGGAATAAGAGCATGTGGTTCTTCGTTTCAACAACTCAGAAAGGGACACATGGCATTTCACTAACATTGAGCCATCTCTTTGGGTGTATGTGTTCCATTTCGTGTAGAAGAGCTGAACTTGTTCTTAGAAATTTTCAGCTATTTCGGCAAGAACAAATACTGATATCATATCACTTTGAGCCATTCGTGCGATATTCATTAGATTTTTGATTAACACATATTCTCGTCTACCCGGGAGAGCAATCTTTGAAAGCCTTTTATAAGGACTATTTTGTGCAATTTTTAAATAATTTGTTAAAAACTTTTTCGGCATAATTCTTATAAAAAAAATCTTTCGCTACCGAAAAAAAACATGAAGAAATACAGTAAATAATATAAGATAGATAATGTTTAACCTTCCGTTGGCCATCACTGCAGTGCACTGCCAGCATCACTAGAATTCTTAGTACAAAATGCGAGATTTTTTCAATGTTTTGTACAAAATGCAACAGTGTGATCATTCGACAGTTAAATGTATAGATTTATCATTGTAAAATATGTACATATTATGAAATTTTCTGAGGGGCCTACCAATTTACTTCCGCACCGGGCCCCCAAATTCCTAGCTACGCCATTGCACATCTTATACACGATAAATGATCACAAAACATAGTCTACGGTACTCAAAAAGCCTCAAAGCACCCCTAGATGGTACATGAATTGGGTGATCTAGGTCATCCAAACTACTCTGGAATTCATTTTCTTAAGATCTACAACATCTCCCATCGTTTGTGCTTACTCTGTTCAAGAAATTTATTTATGTTGATGTCCGTTAGACCTCGCAATACCACGAGAAACTCGATGTTGCGGTAGATGGACATTCCGTGAAATACAAATGGTTTCCTATACACTTTGAAGTTTGGGTCACGATATCTACATACTGTTTCATTCTTTAATTGTAGACATTATTCGTGGAATGTAGTCTTTACTGTTGATGGAGCCTCAGTGCACAACTATAATGCTTTTGATACATTCATGGGGTATTCCAGGCTATCCAAACTATTCTGGAACTAGGACCTTCAAGGCCTACAGGCTCTACTCTTGTTTCTCTTGACTCTATCGGCATCATTCTTTCACATTGTGTCTGTCGCACCTCGTTATATCACGAGTATCTCTATGTTTTGCTATTTGGGTGTCCACTGGCATACATATGGATTCAATGTATTATGAAGCATGAGTAGCAATATCTGTAAAGTGCCCCACACAATGCATACGTTTGCGTGTGCGTGACAGTAGTTTGACACATTTCCCATGGGAAAACTGTCAAAAAAACGCAAACCTCGACGGAACGGACGCTATGTATTCCAGGCTTAAATCTTGCGATATTTTTATTATAGCGAATGCTTCCGGAAAATAATCAACGCTAATCCTAGAGCCTCAGAGTGCAATTCTGATAACTCAGCAACATTCATTTGGTGATCTAGGTCATCCACACTATTCTGGAATTAAGACCTTCAAGGTATACAAACTGTATTCTTGTATCTCTTTATTCAATCTATGTAATTCCTTAACGATTATTTCTGTTGAATCTCATAATTTTTTGAGTATTTATTTGCTATTTGTGTATCCACTGACATTCAAATGATGTTTATGGTATTCAAAAGTAGTTTGAGTTCTACCGACTGTAAAAACTTATATGGTAGGGAATCCTCCATAGACTCATCCTGGAATTCCTCCTGAGCTCCTCCAGGAATTCATCCAGGATTTCCCCCAACAAGTAATCAAGGGATTTCTTCAGGAAATCCTCTAGAGATTCTTCCACAAATTTATCCAAAGATTCCTCCATGAATTCTTCCAGAGATTACACAAGGAATTCCTCCAGGAAATTTCTCCGAGTAATTTCTGCAGAAATTCTTCCAGGATTTTTTTCAGGAATTACTATTAATTCATCTAGGAATTCAACAAGGGATTCCTTCAGTAATTGCTCCACGGTGTTGTTGTTCGTTGTTTTTATATTGTTCCAGGTGTTCCTCCAGGAATTCCTTCACAAATGCATCCCGGAATTCCTCCAGCAATTCCAACAGGGGTTTTTCCAGGAATCACAGGGATTCCTCCTGAATTTGTTCCAGAAATTCCATTAGTCATTCCTCAAGGAACTCCTCCAGGATATATTCCAGAAATTCCTCCAGCAAATACTCTAGAAATTTCTTCAGGAATTACCCCAGGAATTCCTTCAGGAATTTCTCCAGGAATTCCTACAAAAAATTACCAGGAACTCCATCAGGAATTTCTCCAGGAATAACTGCAAGAATTCCTACATGAACTGCTCCAGAAAATCCTTCGGAAACTCCTCTAAGAATTCCCCCAGGAAATTCTTTAAAAATTCTACATAAATTCTTCCAGAAAGTACTCCAGGAATTTCTCCAGGATTTTCTCCACAAATTTCTTCGTGGAATTCTGAAGAAATTCCTGGAAGTATTCTTGGAGGAATTCTTGGAGGAGCTCCTGAAAGAATTCTTCAAGGAATTTCAGGAGAAATTCCTAGAGAGTTTTTTGGTGGAATTCTTGAAAGAAGTCTTTCCGTCTGGAAATTCATGGAAGGGAACTCTGGATTCTTGACGGATGTCTTGGAGGAATTCCTGGAGGACTTCTTCGAGGATTTCTAGAAGGAATTCTTGGAGGCATTCCTAGGCGATTCCTATATTCATTTCTGGAGGAATTTCTGAACGATTTCTTGGAAGAACTCCTGAAGGAATTTATTGAAAAATCCCTGGAGGAATGTATAAAGGAATCCCTGGCCAAATTCTTGGAGGGGTTCTTGGCGGAATTTTTGTCAGAATTATTGGAGCAGCTCTTGAATAAATTCTTATTAGAATTGCTTGGAGGCACTCTTAGCAGAAGTTTTGGAGAAAAATCTGGAGAAATTCATAGAAAAATTCCTGGAGGATTTTTTGGAGAAATTTTCGAAGAAATTTTTGGAGCAATTCTTGGAGTAATCCTTGAGAAATTCTTGGATGCTTTTTGAGGAATTCACGAAGAAATTTCTGGAGGATTTTTTGTATGTATTATTAAAGGAATTTATAGCAAAAAGCCCTGGAGGTATTTCTGACGAAATTCCTGAAGGAATTCTTGGCAGAAGTCTTAAAGGGACCTCTGGTGGGGACTTTTCTAGAGAAATTCCTGGAGGGATTTTTGGAAGAATTCTAGGCAGATGTCTTGGAAGAATTCCTGGATGTCTTTTTGGAGAAATTCCTTGAAGAATTTTTGATGAAATTCCTGGAGATATTATAAGAAGAGGGCGGTCTCCAGTTAGCCCAGTGGTTAAGGCTATGGATCGCCAATCCGGAGACGGCGGGCTCGATTCCCGTTCAATCCGGGAAAAAATTCTCGACTCCCTGGGCATAGTGTATCATTGTACTTGTCTCACGATATACAAATTCATGCAATGGCAGGCAAAGGAAGCCCTTCAATTAATAACTGTGGAAATGCTCAAAGAACACTAAGTTGATGCGTGGCAGGCCAAGTTCCAGTGGGGACGTAGAGCCATAAAGAAGAAGAATTATAAGAGGAATTCCTGGACGAATTTCTGGAGGACTTTCTGAAGGAATTTAAGGAGTATTTTCATCAGAGAGAACTTCTGGAGGATACCCTGGCGGAATTCCAAGAAAAATCCATTGAGGAATTGAAGTAATTTCGGGAGGAATTTTTGGCGTACTTCCTTAATGTTTTTGGTGGTATTTTAGAGGAAATCCCTGAAGGAATTCTCGGAAGAATTCTTAGAGTAATCCCAGAAGTATTTTCTTGAGGAATTTTTAAAGGTTCCCTTCCTTCGGGGTATTCATGGAGGAATTTCTGGAGTAATTCATGACAAAAATTCTTAAAAAATCCTTGGGGAAATTCCTGGAAGAATTCTTTGAGGAATTCCTGAAGAATTTCCTGAAGTAATTTCTGTAGAAATTTGTTTAAAAATTTCTTCACGAACTCCAGGAGGAATTTCTGGAGAAATGCCTGAAAGTAATCTCGGATAAATCGGAGGATTTCCTGTAAGTTTCTGGAGAAATTCTTTGAAGAATTTCTGGAGAAATTACTAGAGCGATTTATGGAGAACTTCCTAGATGAATTCTTGGAGGAATTGCTGGAGGAATGCTTTGAAAATTTCTTGGTAGATGTCTTGGAGGAATTCCTGGAGAAATTCTTGGAGGAATACCTAGAGGGATTCTTTGAACTATTCTTGGCAGATTTTTTAGAGGAATTTCTGGAGAAATTTCTGGTGGAGTTCTTGACGGAATTCTTGTAGAAATTCCGAGACGGATTCTTGTATGGATATCTGGTAGAATTCTTGTAGGAACTCCTGCAAGAATTTTCGAAGAATTTCTCGAAAAAATTATGCAGGAATACTTGACGGAATTAATAGCAGAAATTCTTGGAGGAATACCGGGAAAAATGTCTTTGAGGAATTCTTGGCGAAAGTCTTGGAGGAATACACCGATAAAGTAAAGAGATACAAGAATAGAGCTTGTAGGGCTTGAAGGTCTTAATTCCAGAATAGTTTGGATGATCTAAATCACCAAATGAATGTTGCTGAGTTATCAGAATAGCACTCTGAGGCTCTAACAGTAGTGTTGATTATATTCGGCGAGTATTCGCTACAATAAAAATATCTCAAGATTTACAGATATTGCGACCCATACTTCAAAATACATTGGATGCATTTGTATGCCCAAATAGCAAAATATAGAGACACTCGTGATATAATAAGGTGCGACAGACACAATCGTGAAAGAATTATGCTGATAGAGTGAAGGCAAGCAAGAGTAGAGCCTGTAGAAACCCAAACTATCAGCTAAGTTGCAATAAATCAGTGTCAATAGAGAAGAATAAGTGTATCAGTTTTACCGTCGAATAAATGTTGTAATCGTTCAGAACATTATGTTTCCATTTTCATATCAGTGCTGAGTATCACCGCGATTAGGATCGTTCAGTGTCCGACAGATTCCAACTCCTACCACAGACGCTCTTATGTGCGAAAACACTCTTAATTGCAGCAACACTTGAAAATCTGTAAAATATTTGTTATGTCAACGTACTGCAGACAATTTGGACGATCTGATTGAAGTCATGCCTTGACTTCAGAGAACCGTAGATTGACTACAATGAGAGTTATTTACACGCGAAAATTAGCTCCAGAAACCTATATTCCACCGATCTGGAATAAGTAAATTTCTTGATTAGATTCCTGAGTACCTGGGATGACCTGGCTGAAGTCAGTCCATGAGTTCATGGAACTGTTGATAAACCGTAATCACATATTTTACCTTTGGGGAATCTCTGTGCACTACATAAACTAATATTTTATCATGTGTCAGTGAGAAGGCTTCTCACAACTATTCCTACGAGACCTAAGCGAAGTCATGCCTTGACTTCAAAGAACTGTAGATGGCCTACAATTAGAGCTGTTTTTCATGCGGAAAACAACGATTAGCTCCAGAAACCAATACAACATCGAAAAGGAGTTAGTAAATTTCTCGAAAAGATTCCTAAGTACCAGAGATTTCCTGGTTTAAGTCTGGCGTTGAGTTCTATGAACTATTGATGAACTGTAATCACATGTTTTACCTATGTAGAACCTCTGTGCACTTCATAAACACACATAATCTATCATGTGTCAAGAAAAAGGTCTATCGAAACTATTCCTTGGAAAATTTGATTATCTAACGAAGTCATGCCTTGACTTCAGAGAACCGTAGATGGACAACAATGATAGTTATTTGCATGATAAAGTTGATAAAATGTGATAAAATATGAGTTTATGTAGTGCACACAGCTTCCACATAGGCAAAACATGTGATTACAGTGTATCTACAGCTCAATGAACTCAAGGCCTGACTTCAACCAGGCTATCCCGGGTACTCAGGAATCTATTCGAGGAACTTACTTATCCCTGTTCGGTGTAGTATTAGTTTCTGGAGCTAACCGCTGTTTTCCGCGTGCAAATAACTCTCATTGTAGTCAATCTACGGTTCTCTGAAGTCAAGGCATGACTTCGTTTAGATAACCAAATTTTCCTAGGAATAGTTTCGGAAGACCTTTTTATTGACACATAATATATTATGTAGTACACAGAGGTTCCACATAGGTAAAACATGTGATTACAATCAATAGTTCAAAGAACTCAAGGTCATGACTTCAATCAGATTGTCCAAACTGTCTGCAGTACGTTGACATAACAAACATTTTACAGATTTACAAGAATTGGTGCAATTGAGAGCGATAAAAACAATTAAAAATCATTCGTGGTGATTATTTCGAGTAATCATATTTGGTAAAGACGGATTCAGACAATTCATCGAGAGATTCAGAAAATGTAAACAGTAGTACAAGGGCAACACATGTTCTAAAGATGTCTCCGATGACCTATGGGGTCAATAAGGGAATTAATGCTTTTGGAAACAACAAGCGCGAATGTAGACTTGGATGGTTCAGGAATGTTTAATATCCCAAAAACTCAAAGAAGACCTATCTTAGAATCTCAAAATCGAACTTGTAGCAACTTTAACTATCATTAGGCAACAGAATATGTAACTCCTATTGAAATATTTCGTTGAGAAGAAAGTTGTAGTGGTGCAAATCGTACTTGGCCTCATTTGTATCCGACTTGACCCAGCCTTACTCCGTCCAGAAGTCCAAGAAAATATTGATTCCCGTATATTTCCAAAACTAGGCTGTTGTGCGAATTTGTGTTCAAAATTTGATTATATTCTGTTGAGAAATGGGCTGTTGGTGATTTTTTGAGCTTTTATTTCGCTGCTAGAGACAAACGGGTTAAGAACTTCATCATGGATTGCAGCAGCATTTTTTAAGTTTTGCATTAGAAACTTGTCAAGAAATCTCTCAGGAATCCCTCCAAGGATTTTTGCTGAAAATCATCTAAGAATTCCTCCACGAATCCCTCCTGCAATGATTATTACAGGCATTTCTCAAAGTAATATTTTTTGGGAATTTTAGGGATATTCCTCTATGAGTTTCTCTATGTTCCTTCTGAGAATTCTTTTAAAAATTACTTTAAGAATGTATTTATTTTTTTAATCTTCTTTGGGAATTATCAATAATATAAGATCACTATTCAAGTGGCTGATTATCTCGAGTGTGTCAAAAGATTTTTTTTTCAAGAGATACCTCAATTCGGCAAAGTTTTAGCGCTTGAAATGATCTACCATTTAGAAATTTGATTTATATGATAAGGTAACTTGGCTGCTAGAGGCGCCATCAACAGTTTGAAGCTGAATCGAACTACAAGAACCATATTAGGTTGTCAAGCAACTATTACGATATGCAACAGCTTACAACTGCTGTCCAGAACATATCGGAAGAAATTCCTGTATTTATTTCCAGGATGATTTTCAACACTGACTGTGCAACTGCTGAAGCAACTGCTAGAACAAAATAGAACAAAATAGAAAAGGATGGAATACAACTCTTCTAGAAACAAATCGGATTTTTTTTTTCTGATATTTCCTCTTTTTGATGGACATATCAGTGATTCATAGTACCTGTACGAAGCTTTCGTGCTCTTTGTAACTCATTATGAAATTATAGCTACTTTAACTGTTTATAGTTGAAAAAAAAACAATGAATGTTATAACTTAAGCTTAATCTTTATAATTCATGAAGTTATGAAAAAATATCCAGCTTGTTGACTTTGGAGCAGTGAAAGAATGGTATCATAAACCAAATTACCATCATGAACGGTCCATCGAACCTACCAATAAATCCGTTGTTGGTCCGAGGTCGTTCACATGGCTTACTCAACGATAACGTACAAGGGCGTGTACAATTGCAATCCATGTACCCAGCATAGCGTACTTCCGAACAAACCAACTACATGTATCATAATTTCGACGCTTTCCTCGCAAACGCGTGCTTTACAACATCCACATTGTTTCGAAACAACCCATTTGCTCAATGGGTCGGCTAAAATGTATTAAGTGACTGAATATTGTTTAATTAACGTTGTGTGGGTATCTCGTCTGAAAGAAAAACAGATCTGGCCCCCCAAATTAATCGTGCTTCTCGGTACAATGCGCTAAAAACTTCAAAACAGTAATGTTTTAATTTTAAGCACCAAATCAACACACGGCTCCCCAAATCCATTTAGCCGACAGAGTTGCTCCGCGAGCTACCCCACACTCGCACTCCTTTGCTACATTCAAGGTTCGTCGCCACTGACATTTAAGTCTCCTGCCGCAATATTCGCATGCGCCCGCGCGCTCGTGTGTGCAGCACCAATTCAATCAAATGGCTGAACGGCATTCAGCAACCACCACCCTACATGACTGATCTGATGTAGTTCGCAGCACCACCCCTTTCTGCTGTGTCTGCTTAGCAACTTCACACAAAGTGTGGACCCCGCAGCTCTTCGAAAACGAGCGAAAATTATTGTTATTATTTGGATCGGTCTTTCCTTTCTCCATCGGCGATGATCGTCGACACAAGTTACTCATTTATGATCACCGCGGCGCGGCGCAGCTCATTTTCTCGACTCATGCACTACTATACTAATAATGATGTGTACCCAACCCACAGTCACCGTCGTCACGGAGCTCGCATCTTCATGTTAGCTTAGCATAATTTGCCAGTTTTGCTTATCTTGTTTCTTCACGTGTGCACACTTTTGATGCTTTTAGTTTTTAATTAATTCGTCAAAACACTCTCGGGGTACACATATGATACGTTAGGGTGGCTCAATTTGGGAAATTCCAAAAGCTAACTCTGTTTTTGACTATCAGAACCTACTGGTGTGGTCAATGAACCTGAAATATACATACCTATGTTATTAAATAGGTTAACGTGAACTGATATAGACATGACACGATTTTGGACGTTGCCTCTAGGTGGCGGTATAATTGACCAATCACCATCATCAAATTAAAAATTAGAGTCGGAAATTTTGTACCCATCGACGTTGTCGAAAATCGTCACGATCCGACATTCATTGAATAGGTTATGGGACCAAAACCGTTTAACGTGCATTAAAATTCCACATTGCAAAGGAATGCTGTAGCGCTCAAAAATCGGCTAACTTGATTGAATGTTTCTTCGATTGTAGCAGAACTCGAAAGAATTGAAACAAGTTACCAGTATGAGAATAGTTATTTATGTAACGAGTTGCAAAAAGTTGATTTTTTCAGCACGAGTCGTACATTTATCCAACGAGGCTTGCTGGATGCTGGGTTCGCCGTTAAGTGCAGCGAGCTCGTGGTCCATCCTTCTCCGCCACACACCGTTCTCCTGCACGCCGCCGAAGATCGTCCTTAGCACCCGTCGCTCGGAAACTCCGAGTGCTTGCAGGTCCTCCTCGAGCATCGTCCATGTCTCGTGTCCTTAGAGAACCACCGGTCTTATTAACGTCTTGTACATGGTACATTTGGTTCGGGGGTGAATCTTTTTTGACCGCAGTTTTTTCTGGAGCCCATAGTAGGCACAACTTCCACTGATGATACGCCTTCGTATTTCACGGCTCACGTTATTGTCAGCCGTTAGCAAGGAACCGAGGTAGACAAATTCTTCTAGCACCTCGAAAGTATCCCCGTCTATTGTAACATTGCTGCCAAGGCTTGTCATGTCTCGCTCAGTCCCACCTACCAGCATGTACTTTGTCTTAGCCGCATTCACGACCAGTCCGACCTTTGCTGCTTTGCGTTTCAGGCGGGTGTACAGTTCTGCCACCATTCCAAATGTTCTAGCAATAATATCCATGTCATCAGCAAAACTAACAAATTGGCCGGATTTCGTGAAGATCGTACCCCGGCTGTTGAGCCCGGCTCGTCGCATAACACCTTCCAGGGCGATGTTGAATAGTAGGCAAGAAAGTCCATCACCTTGTCGTAGTCCCCGTTGAGATTCGAATGAACTGGATAGTTCACCCGAAATCCTTACGCTGTTCTGCACACCGTCCATCGTTGCTCTTATCAGTCTGGTAAGCTTCCCGGGAAAGCTGTTCTCGTCCATGATTCTCCATAGCTCTGCGCGGTCGATACTGTCGTATGCCGCTTTGAAGTCGATGAACAGGTGATGCGTTGGGACCTGGTATAAACGGCATTTCTGGAGGATTTGCCGTACGGTAAAGATCTGGTCCGTTGTCGACCGGCCGTCAATGAAGCCGGCTTGATAACTTCCCACGAACTCATTCGTTTTAGGTGACAGACGACGGAAGATGATCTGGGATAGCACTTTGTAGGCAGCATTCAAAATAGTGATCGCCCTGAAGTTCTCACACTCCAAATGGTCGCCTTTCTTGTGAATGGGGCAGATTACCCCTTCCTTCCACTCCTCCGGTAGCTGTTCGGTTTCCCAGATCCTGACTATCAGCCGATGCAGACAGGTGGCCAACTTTTCTGGGACCATCTTGATGAGTTCAGCTGCGATACCATTCTTATCAGCTGCTTTGTTGGTTTTAAGCTGGTGTATGGCATCCTTAACTTCCCTCAGCGTGGGAGTTGGTTCATTTCCGTCCTCCGCTGCACTTGCGTCGTCGTTTCTTCCGTTGTCGTGGGCTCCCGTGCCTACGTTCTCCACGCAGTTCAGGTGCTGATCGAAGTGCTGCTTCCACCTTTCGATCACCTCACGTCCGTTCGTCAAGAGGCCTCCGTATTTATCCCTGCATATTTCCGCTCGCGGCACGAAGCCGTTACGGGATGTGTTGAGCTTCTGATAGAACTTCCATGTTTCTTGGGAACGGCACAGCAGTTCCATTTCTTCACACTCCGCTTCTTCCAGGCGGCGCTTTTTTCTCCCGAAAGAGGCGGGTCTGCTGTTTCCGCTTCTGTTTGTAACGTTCCACGTTCTGTCGAGTCCCTTACTGCAGCATTATCGCCCTCGCTGCGTTCTTCTCCTCCAAACGCTGCGTTCTTCTCCTCGAACCATTCGTTCCGTCGATTCCGTTCCACGTACCCGATGGTGCTCTCGGCTGCGTCGTTGATGGCTGCTTTCACTGTACTCCAGCAGTCCTCTAGAGGGACCTCATCGAGCTCGCCCTCATCTGGCAACGCGGCCTCGAGATACTGCGCGTATGCTGAGGCGACATCCGGTTGTTTCAGTCGCTCTAGGTTTTACCGTGGCGGTCGCCAGTACCGTACATTGTTAATGATGGAGAGTTTTGGGCGCAGTTTGACCATCACCACATAGTGGTCGGAGTCGATGTTGCTAAACTACTAGAATACATAATTCTAAGATACTTGGCATCCACCGTTGAATTCTTTTACTTATATTGAATCCGTAGGATCGATGGACCAATGTTACCCTCTAGGTCCAATGTCACCCCGAACGGCGGTAATATGTGATTTCTATGAAACAAAGCCGAGACTTTACGAATTTCGGAGTTTAAATGCAACGCAACTGACAAGATGAAAGTTTCGTGTGCTTTTACTAAGCCACATTTTGGATGATGTTGCAAGCGCTGCTTGGGGATCTAGACCTGCTGAAACTGATCTAGATAAGTTTTAACTTTTAATGTGACGCTTTAGTGTTCTTGGTGTGCACCCTAGAGGGTTGGAGTCTTCAGCAAAGTGCTTTGGATAGGTTGGTACTACACTCTTACGTCTTTGGTTTTGATGTAGATCTGCTAAAACTTATCTAGATGAGATCAATCTTTCAATACGTCACTCTAGTGTTCTCTATATGCATCCTAGAGGGTTGGAGTCTTCGGCAAAGTGCTTTAGCTTGGTTGGCACTACATTCTTACGTCTTCTGTTTTGATCTACATCTCCTGAAACTGATCTAGATAAGTTTTATCTTTTGATATGGATATGTAGTGTTCCAGATATGCATTACGAAGAGTTAGAGTCTTTGAAGAAGTGTCTTGAATTTACTGGTACCACCATTACAAGCCTTCGACTTTGATATAGATTGAATGCATCTCCAAGTGTGGCAATGATCGGCATCGTGCTTCGGATTAGTTTGTACTACATTCTTACATCTTCGGCTTCTTATGGTTTAACTGATCTAGACTAGTTTCTTCTTGTCATATAACTCTCTAGAGCTCTGGTTATAAATTTTGGAGGGTTACCGTCTTCGGCTTCGTTTGCACATTTGCAACTAGCGCTGCCTAGTGGCAGAAACTCGAACCAAATGGATGCTCTCTAAGTAATCTGGATCCTGAAACATATGTCATGGACATTTTGTTAGTATTAAATTTGTCTTTCATATCATAAAAATCACAGACAAACAGATGTAAGATTGACACTATACATATCATATACATATCTAAGGTCCTGATTAATTGGAATATTGGTGTTTTCGGCAAGCTGTTTGGCTGATCAAGGACTTACTGATAATGGGACATTTGATTCGTAATTCGACCACTAGGCTGTACTTGTTATATAACTTTAAAAGCATTTAAATGATTAAGATTTCACATCAATTTCCTTTCAAACATATTTTGATGATATTTTGAGTCAAATACTAGACATATATTTATGTACAAAATTTCATTTTATTTGATTCACTTAATCTTAAGACACAGCATTATTAAAAAAACAGGAGTCAAATAAGAAAATATAACTAGAAGTGCTCTAACTTCAAGTTGAGTTACCGATCAAGCCCGAATTTGTATAGCAATTATAGCTTGTAAGACAACTATCAGTCAGATTTGGAGAATATTTGCAGCATTTTATAAAAAGTTACACATTGTTGAACATTTTCTGGCTAGTAATAAAAATATACATCCTTTTTCAAATTTTCAACTCGTACCCAACACTCAACAAGATGCATATCTAGAACTTTGAAGAGGTATATCAAAAAAAAAAAAAAAACTGATCGAGATCAGTTACAGCAGATCTATATCAACACCGAAGATGTAAAATGTAACATCTATCAACCAAAAGCACTTTGTCGAAGACTGCAACCCTCTAGGATGTAAGTTCTAGTGGTCTGGAGAGACATGAAAAGAGTAAAAAATGTCAAGAGCAGTTACAGCCAAAATCGAAGGCTTGTAAATGTGGTACCAATAAATCCAAGACACTTCTTCAAAGACTCGAACCCTTCAGGGTGCATATCTAGAACATTACATAGTCATATCAAAATATACAACTAATTTAGATCAGTGAAAGCAGCTCTAAGTAGAGCAAAACCGAAGACGTAAGAATGTAATGCCAACCAATCCAAAGCATCCCTCTAGGGTGCATATCGAGAACACTAGAGCGTCATATTGAAAGAACGATCTTATCTAGATAAGTTTTAGCATATCTAGATCAAAATCAAAGACACCAAACAATCTAGACAACTTTGCTGAAGATCCCAACGTCCCAACCATTTAGGATGCTTGGCAAGAGCACTGCACTATAGGGCGGCTCCATACAAACAGGTGGCCAATAGTTATTTATGCAACAAGTTGCAAATAGACCTGTGCGCCGCCGCACCACGCCGCCGCCGCCGACATTTTTGTCCCACGCCGACGCCGACCGAGGCATCGGTGGCGCGCCATACGCCGCTGTTTGTCACGCCGCCGATTTTAATTTTTCGCGCCGGTGATCAGTGCACGAACAAAATTAAGTTTACATAAAGTTGAGAAAAAAAATCTCACGATCACTATCATAAATGATTGACTACAATAATTGATCTCTTAACTCTTAGAACTTTTGTTTTCATTACTCATTAGATCGCATTCATTATTCGTCATTCACATTTCTCCAGAAGTTTCTTCAGAGATTCCTCCATAAGATTCAGTGATGCCTGGGATTCCTCCAGAAAATTCTTCAGGGATGCTTCCAGGAGTTTCATCCTTCATTTTTTTTTCAGTAGATCTCTCAGGAAGATCTCGACAGGGAAAACTCCAGGAGTTCCTTCAGAAATTCTTTCGGGAGGATTCAGGGAAGTCTCCTAGAGATACATCAGAGATTCATCCAGAAAATCCTTCAGAGATTAGTCTGAGAGTTTCTTCATAGATTCCTGCTGAAGTTTCTTCAAGAATTCATACTGGATCTTCAGGAAAAGTTTATAAATGCCACCTGGAGATCCATCAAGAATACCGTGAGAAGTTTTTTCAGGAATTCTTGCAGGAGGTTTTTAAAAACTAGTCCAGGCGTTCTTGCAGGAATTACTTCTGCATTTCCTTTAGAAATTCCTACAGTGATTCTTACAGAAATTAGTCCAGGAGTTTCACCAGAGATTCCTCCAGGAGTTGCAGGGGTTCTAGCAGATATTTTTCAGAGATTGCTCCTGAATCTCTTCAGGGATTCCTACAGAAGTTTCTTCAGAAATCTCTACAGAAGTTCCTTCAGAGAATTTTATAGGAAGATCCAAGGATACCACCAGGATAATTCAGGGATTCTCCCAGAAGTTTATTCAAGGATTTTCATAGGGTAAAAGCTCTAGACATTGCCACCCACCAAAATTCTGCTCTAATATTCGCCACTTCATTCATGGAGTTTGTATGAAGGGGGCGAAGACTAGAGCAGTGGCGAAGTCTAGTGTTTTTACCCTATAAGAGTTCCTTCCAAGATTTCTTCAGGATATCCTTAGGGGATTCCTCGAGAAGTTCCTTTAGGGATTCTTCCAGAAGTTAATCCAAGGATAGCTCCTGAGGTTCTTTCAGATTATAGATTGATATCGAGATTTTTCCAGGAATATTCACGGATGCCTTCAGGAACATCAGAGAATTCTCCAGAAGCTCATTCAGGAATTCCTTCAGGATTCCAGGATTTTTTTTAGGGAATACCTCCTGCAAATCCTTTCCACTACCCGGAAATATCCGCTGAAAATTCTTCAAGGATTCCGCCTGGAAATCTTTTGGATATTCCTACCGGATATTCATGCATTCCCCTGGAATCCCTGCAGGGATATCACTTGTAATTTCTTCGGAGATTCCTCCTAGACTTCCTTCAGGGGTTCTCTTGGACTTTCTTCAAGGATTCCTCCTGGAATTCTTTCGGGAATTCCTCTTGGAATTTCTTCGTAGATGCATCCTCAAATTCCTTCATGAATTTTTCCTGAAATTTCTTTGGTGATTTCTCTTAGAATTCCTTGGGAGATTACTCCTGGAATTACTTCGAGGATTTCGCATAAAATTCCTCCAGGAATTTCTCTTGGATTTCTTTAGGGATTCCTGCTGGACTTCCTTCGAAGATTCCTCCTGGAGTTCCTTCGGGGATACCTTCTGGATTTTTTCGGAGATTCCACCTGGAATTCATTCTGGAATTTCTCCTGGAATTCCTTCGGAATTCATGTATTCCTCCTAAAATTCTCTTGGGTATGTATTTCTTCTAATATTCTAGCGTGGATTTCTAAATTCTCTTCGAGGTTTCTTCCTGGAATTTCTTTAATGATTTTTCTTAGAATTCCTTAGTAGAATCCTCCCGAATTTGCTTCGGGGATTCCTCATGGAATTCCTTCAGGATCCTCCTGGAATTCCTTCGGGGTTTCCTTCTGGAATTGCTTCATTGATTTTTCCTAAAATTCCTTCGGGGATTCCTCCTGGACTTCCTATGGGGATTCCTCTTGAAAATCCTTCGTGTATACCGCTTAGAAATCCATCGGAGATTCCTCCCAGATTTCTTTCAGGAGTTCCCCCTGGGAATTTCTCCTGTATATTTTTTGGGGATTTCTTTTCCTTTAGGAATTTTTCCATAAATTCCGTCGGGTATTCCTTCTGGACTTCTTCAGGGATTCCTCCTGGATTTCTTTTGGGGATTCTTTCTGCAATCAATTCGAAGATTCCTACTAGAATTCCTTCGGGGAATCCTCCTAGAATTCCTTTAAGGAATTCTTTCGGGGATTCCTCCTGAACTTCCTTCGATAATTCCTCCTGAAATTTCTTCGGTGATTCCTCCTGCTATTCCGTCTGGGATTCCTCCTGAAATTTATACGGGAATTTCTCTGCAATTATTTTTCCTGTTGGAATTCCTTCGATGATTCCTCCTAGAATTACCTCAGGAATTTCTCCTGATACTCCGTCAGAGATTTCTTCTGGATATTTTTCGATGATTTCTCATATAAATCCTTCGGGGATTGTTTCTCACATTCGCTTGGAAATTCCCCCTGGTTGTTTTTGGGGATTCCTGTTGAAATTTCTTTGGGATTCATGCTGGAATTCTTCGGGGTTTAATCTTGGAATTCCTGCGGGAACTCCTCTTGAAACTATTTCAGGGGGTTCCTCATGGAACTCCTTCGAGGATTCGTCCTGGATTTTTCGATGGTTCTTCCTAGAAATACTTTGAGGATTTCTTCTTCAATTCCTTTAAAAATTCTTTCTGGAATTCCGTCGTAGATTCCTTCCGAAATTCCTTCGGAGTTTTCTCCTGAAATTCCTTCAGTAATACTTCATGGAATTACTCCAGGATTACTTCTTTCGGGAATTTTTCCTGATATTTTTTTCCTAGAGTTCCTTTGAGGATTTCTCCTTGAATTACTTAGGAGATTCCTCCTGGACTTCCTGGAAAACCTATGATGTTCCGCTTGGAATTCCTTCAGAGATTCCTCCCGGAATCCCTTCGGTAGTGCCCCGGGGATTCCTGCAGGGATTTCTACTTTAATTGCTTCGGAGATTCTTTCTAGACTTTCTTTGAGGATTCCTGCTAAAATTCCTTCAGGATTTCTCCTAATATTTCGTCGAGAATTCCTTCTGGATTTCTTTCGGGATTTCCTCTTGGAATTTCTTCAGAAATTCCTCCTGGGATTTCTGCGGGGATTCTTGCTGGAATTCCTCCGAGGATCCACGAGGAAACTCTTCTTAGTATCAATGGTTTTCATGAATGGTCATGAAAAAGCTCAGACTACAAATTCTAGACCGTAATAACAACTTCTATGCTTTGACATTATGGTCAAATTTTGGTGGTGCCGATTCACGCCGCCTATTATTATTATTATTATTGACTTTTTTTTATCACGGGGAAATTCAGCCCGAGGCTGGTTCTTCACATATGGTAAAAACTGAATTTTCTTCTCACTACTAGGTGAATTGATCTACATTTATGATCAAATACTTTCAAAAGAAAGCTTTCTGTCTTCTTCGAACAAACTAAACTTGTAAATTCAATTTTTCAAGGCCAAAATAACTTTGTAACATGGATTTGGGAGGCTTTTAAACATTAATCATACAATAACTTAAAAAATACTTGAAATAACATTTTGCTGTTTTTAAAGGAAACGTGCATTTTATCATGCAGAACAATTTGGTTAAACATTTGAAAACTCCCAATAATTGGTATCTAGAAAATTTTACAGCAAAAAAAACTGATTTTAGGGGGTTGTTTACAAATAATGGCTGATAACTCTAAAAATTGTTATGACATGACAGTTATGACATCTAGTGCTTATCCTTTGAAGGAATATCTATATTTCTACTAACTGATAGTGGATAAGTGACACTGAGGAATACTTCAAATGGTAAGGAGTGTATCGTAAAGTAGTTGAAAATGTTTAAACTAGTCGCAAAAATAGTTTTATACAACTAATGAGCAATTTTATTTTTGGAGATACTGTATAAATCCTTGAAAAAAGAAATGGCTTTTATGATTTTTTAAAAATGTTCTTCTAACTGGGTTTTTAACCTAGATTACTGAACGCATGTTTTTAAATTTTTGCACACCCTCTAAAAAATTGAAATTGCGAAAAAAGTTCGATAATGTTTGAAAATTGTTAACTTTTTTGTGCAAATATAATAAGCTCCAGAATCCTCATGATATAGGCAAATTATTTTTTTCAAGAAAAATCTCCACTGCATTTAAGCGCAATTCTTAAAAATGAGAAAAAGCCATTTTTGAGGAACCCCTTTTTTCTATGTTCCTCCAAATCATGTTTACGCAAATAAAAAATACATAAAATGAAAAATTCGCATTTTTTAAATAGGGTATGTTTTTTAATTTATAGACGAGTAAGTTAGAGCAAAAAATAGAATTTTATAACCTTTTAAGATATTAAACGCAGAACTTCAAAGTTTGACAAAAAAATAGACGTTTTTTGGAGTGGACCATTTTGAAGATATAGGAGATTTTTCTGTTGAAAATATGAATTTTGAAAGTCGGTGTTAAATGATATGTTATGTGTACATAACTGTTAACAAACATCAATATTTTCCAGATTTTTTATCGTACAAATTTTACTCGCTACAGATTTTTGAAATGTTGAAAAATCCTAACAAAATTGCATTTTGTGCAGATTTTTATTTTGTGAGGTGTATTCATTTAGCCATATTTTCAATAATACAAAACATTTTCCAATTGTTTCCAAGGTATTCTCAACTTAACTATATTGTGAAGATTTCATAGAAGAACCGAAATGAAAAGACCAACCCAGCTTCGAGATAGAGCATTCTGAACATTTTCAACTACTTTCCGATACACTCCTTATGTAGTCAAATACTCCTATCTGTCAAAAGATAAGTATTAAATGGCAGAATAAAAAGGTACAACAACTCAATTCAAGCGATTTTAAGCTTAACATGTTTTGATCATAACTTTTTCCTAAAATGTATGGGCCACACTATTGCTCCGCCGATGCGCGACGAAAACGATCACCACTACGATCGAAGCTGCATGGGAGGAGAGTTCCCCTTCGCAAGAAAACAAATCCAGAGCGGAGATCGCTTACAACACTTTTCATGACATTATTGTGTATCTATTCATTTTGTGTCGGAATGCCATGCATTTTCCAATTCAGCAGTCCAATTTCTAAACCACTCTAGAGCTTCCTTCGCCACCATCAGCACCTCCTTTCACTAGTTCCCAAATCTGGCTTAGTACACATACGATCCAGTCACTGGCCTTCACTCACTTTGGCACACAAATCGTCCGTCCACAGCCCTAAATTTTGATGGATTGTGCAATTGAAACATGCAATTAGATTGACCAGCAGGGGAGAGGTTCGCCACCGATCGTCTCGTACAAATCGTCCACCTACGACGACGACGATCACCCACCGCCAACCACCACGGTGCTGTATGCCATACGTACACTCAGGAAACCGATCTACAACCAAACACTCGAACGACCCCAACAACGCAACGCGTGAGTCTAGGACCAACTACCGCGGACTAAGATCGACCGAACGCGACGAATGTGAAAGTAAGACTGAATGGCTACGAATCAGTTCGCTAAGCAAGTTTGGCGCATGGCTTTCGAAGTATGGCCTGGCCAGCCAGTTGCTGAGCAAGACTACTCTTTCAACATTGTTCAATGGTCCAAGACCAACGCGCGATCAACGAGGTTTGGTGTGGTTGTCTGTGTATTTTTTTTTCCTTTTTTCATCTACTGTTTCTCGAACGAGTGTGGGATATTTTAACGTCTTGGATTCTCTTTTCTCAGGTTACGATCGCGATCGCACTGTTATGAATGTCTGAAACGAAAGAGAATCCAATGATTTCTGAAGACCACCGGTTATGTTCGGGGATGTTGTCTTGTTTGTTTTTTTGGCGTCTTGGCACGATTTTTTCCGCAGTCAAGCTCGCAGATTGTGAACAATCCTCGGTACCCACTTACGTAATTTATTTTTGGTCCTTTGCTGCCAGATCGGTGTAACACGCTAAATATAATTACACAAAATGCAATTCACACGGAAAAAAATACACGGTAATGAATATTATTGGATACCGGACTGGACACACCAAATTTATTGGTTTACTTTGGTACATCGAGGTCTTTTTTTTTTTTTTTTTTTTTTTTTTTTTTTTTTTTTTTTTTTTTTTTTTTTTTTTTTTTTTTTTTTTTTTGTCTGTATTAACGAGATTTTTAACCCTAGGCTAGAGTATGTCGGGAGTGGGATTCGATCCCAGGTCCTCAGCGTGATAGTCTTGTGTTCTAACCACCACACCAGGTCCGCTCCACGGTCGAGGTCTTGAAATCAGTCTACGGTATAGTGGCGCAGCAAAACTCAGTGGTTCCGTAACTCACCAGCCAAAACTCAATTAGACGACGCACGACACGCATCCGGCTGCTCCAAGTTTAGCCAATAGACTGCTTATGCCCACGTTCACGACAGACAGACAGACAGACAGACAGACAGACAGACAGACAGACAGACAGACAGACAGACAGACAGACAGACAGACAGACAGACAGACAGACAGACAGACAGACAGACAGACAGACAGACAGACAGACAGACAGACAGACAGACAGACAGACAGACAGACAGACAGACAGACAGACAGACAGACAGACAGACAGACAGACAGACAGACAGACAGACAGACAGACAGACAGACAGACAGACAGACAGACAGACAGACAGACAGACAGACAGACAGACAGACAGACAGACAGACAGACAGACAGACAGACAGACAGACAGACAGACAGACAGACAGACAGACAGACAGACAGACAGACAGACAGACAGACAGACAGACAGACAGACAGACAGACAGACAGACAGACAGACAGACAGACAGACAGACAGACAGACAGACAGACAGACAGACAGACAGACAGACAGACAGACAGACAGACAGACAGACAGACAGACAGACAGACAGACAGACAGACAGACAGACAGACAGACAGACAGACAGACAGACAGACAGACAGACAGACAGACAGACAGACAGACAGACAGACAGACAGACAGACAGACAGACAGACAGACAGACAGACAGACAGACAGACAGACAGACAGACAGACAGACAGACAGACAGACAGACAGACAGACAGACAGACAGACAGACAGACAGACAGACAGACAGACAGACAGACAGACAGACAGACAGACAGACAGACAGACAGACAGACAGACAGACAGACAGACAGACAGACAGACAGACAGACAGACAGACAGACAGACAGACAGACAGACAGACAGACAGACAGACAGACAGACAGACAGACAGACAGACAGACAGACAGACAGACAGACAGACAGACAGACAGACAGACAGACAGACAGACAGACAGACAGACAGACAGACAGACAGACAGACAGACAGACAGACAGACAGACAGACAGACAGACAGACAGACAGACAGACAGACAGACAGACAGACAGACAGACAGACAGACAGACAGACAGACAGACAGACAGACAGACAGACAGACAGACAGACAGACAGACAGACAGACAGACAGACAGACAGACAGACAGACAGACAGACAGACAGACAGACAGACAGACAGACAGACAGACAGACAGACAGACAGACAGACAGACAGACAGACAGACAGACAGACAGACAGACAGACAGACAGACAGACAGACAGACAGACAGACAGATAGACAGACAGATAGACAGACAGACAGACAGACAGACAGACAGACAGACAGACAGACAGACAGACAGACAGACAGACAGACAGACAGACAGACAGACAGACAGACAGACAGACAGACAGACAGACAGACAGACAGACAGACAGACAGACAGACAGACAGACAGACAGACAGACAGACAGACAGACAGACAGACAGACAGACAGACAGACAGACAGACAGACAGACAGACAGACAGACAGACAGACAGACAGACAGACAGACAGACAGACAGACAGACAGACAGACAGACAGACAGACAGACAGACAGACAGACAGACAGACAGACAGACAGACAGACAGACAGACAGACAGACAGACAGACAGACAGACAGACAGACAGACAGACAGACAGACAGACAGACAGACAGACAGACAGACAGACAGACAGACAGACAGACAGACAGACAGACAGACAGACAGACAGACAGACAGACAGACAGACAGACAGACAGACAGACAGACAGACAGACAGACAGACAGACAGACAGACAGACAGACAGACAGACAGACAGACAGACAGACAGACAGACAGACAGACAGACAGACAGACAGACAGACAGACAGACAGACAGACAGACAGACAGACAGACAGACAGACAGACAGACAGACAGACAGACAGACAGACAGACAGACAGACAGACAGACAGACAGACAGACAGACAGACAGACAGACAGACAGACAGACAGACAGACAGACAGACAGACAGACAGACAGACAGACAGACAGACAGACAGACAGACAGACAGACAGACAGACAGACAGACAGACAGACAGACAGACAGACAGACAGACAGACAGACAGACAGACAGACAGACAGACAGACAGACAGACAGACAGACAGACAGACAGACAGACAGACAGACAGACAGACAGACAGACAGACAGACAGACAGACAGACAGACAGACAGACAGACAGACAGACAGACAGACAGACAGACAGACAGACAGACAGACAGACAGACAGACAGACAGACAGACAGACAGACAGACAGACAGACAGACAGACAGACAGACAGACAGACAGACAGACAGACAGACAGACAGACAGACAGACAGACAGACAGACAGACAGACAGACAGACAGACAGACAGACAGACAGACAGACAGACAGACAGACAGACAGACAGACAGACAGACAGACAGACAGACAGACAGACAGACAGACAGACAGACAGACAGACAGACAGACAGACAGACAGACAGACAGACAGACAGACAGACAGACAGACAGACAGACAGACAGACAGACAGACAGACAGACAGACAGACAGACAGACAGACAGACAGACAGACAGACAGACAGACAGACAGACAGACAGACAGACAGACAGACAGACAGACAGACAGACAGACAGACAGACAGACAGACAGACAGACAGACAGACAGACAGACAGACAGACAGACAGACAGACAGACAGACAGACAGACAGACAGACAGACAGACAGACAGACAGACAGACAGACAGACAGACAGACAGACAGACAGACAGACAGACAGACAGACAGACAGACAGACAGACAGACAGACAGACAGACAGACAGACAGACAGACAGACAGACAGACAGACAGACAGACAGACAGACAGACAGACAGACAGACAGACAGACAGACAGACAGACAGACAGACAGACAGACAGACAGACAGACAGACAGACAGACAGACAGACAGACAGACAGACAGACAGACAGACAGACAGACAGACAGACAGACAGACAGACAGACAGACAGACAGACAGACAGACAGACAGACAGACAGACAGACAGACAGACAGACAGACAGACAGACAGACAGACAGACAGACAGACAGACAGACGAAACGTTGTTCAACATGTTTTTACTGTATTAGAGTGGAATGATTGTAGAAGCAGTCCAAGGAACAATTCAAAGTCATAAATAAGCATGCATGTTGAACAATTGCTGGTTTATAACATCCTCAGCTGAACAAAACCAAATGCTGAATAATAAGCTGAAATGATGCTATTTACATAGTAAATAAGCCAAAATGCAACATTTGGCATGTATGTGAACAGCAACTTAATTATAAGCTTAACAAACGTCAACCGTTTTTGTTTGTTCGATTTGCCCTTACTAGCTTTAATATAAGCTGAAGAAGAACTTTTTTCTACGCGTTAAAAAGCTTATGTTCCACAGTTACCGAAAGCTGATTATTGTGGTCTACATAAGTTGAACAAATGCTTTTGATGTTTAATACTTCAGCTATTATGAGAACGTTCAATAATGGTTTAACAGTAAGCTGTATAAACGGATTTATGATTTATTTGTTCGCTTATCACTTTTTGATTGAACAACAGATCAAAGTGATTATAATAGAGCAGTACTGGAACGTTCCTCACAGAGGCGTCTCGTCGGCGTGTTCAACCAGTTCATTGCACAGGTATTCGATTTGGAACAAAATAATTAGGAATTGTTTCACCATTTCAGTCTTTGTCATTTTAAATTAACCTAATTATAAAAAAGTGTTATATTATCACAGAACTTGAAAAAAAAGTTCTTACAAGACTTCAATACTTCAATCCAATCTTCGTTGGAGCAAAAAATCTGGTGCGTACCACCCATCCCACCACTATAAGACAGTTGCCCAACCATCCACCGTGAAGCGGCCGAGAAGCAAAACAAGCACACCGTACCATAGTTCAACTTTTTCTGTTGAACAAGCTCTCATATATGAACGCCCCAACACACTGCAATAGGTCGGATGTTCGTATACGGCTGGAGGTGTAAATGTGTGAGATCAACCCGTTCTACAGGCGAATTTGAACAACGTTTGCTATCACATGCTGAGAGTCTTACGTGCGCGTTTTTGTTTGACGCTAAAAATGATTCGCATAGGATTAAGTTTAAACTCATTTTAATCGCATATGACAATGCTTCCGCAGAAAACGGATTTCAGCAGAAAACAGTTTAATTACGTGAATGTCGTCATGTTCTTATACCAAAATCAAAAAGCGCTCTATGATTACAACTTAATTCTAACAGAACCATTTTTGCTAAACTGACATACCGCTGTGTGAGCCACTCTTACCGTGTTGCGTCAAAAAGCGCGGTAAACTTGCATGCAGCTTGGCGTCGGTGTCTCTCATCGTGTTCAACCCACCGGCTTGAACGAGAGAGAAAAAACGAAGAAAAACTAGGGGTGGGTAATGTCTGAGACATAACCGCAAGCTTGACGTAGGACAACTTTTAGCGTGTAATAAACTTTTTTGAAGCTTCTACCCTATCTGGTGAATGCGCAGCTATCTAGCAACAGCAAGGGTGTCTGGACGTCATTTCCGTTACGGTCGAGGATCTTGACTTCCGTGTTTGTGCGTACGAACATGGCAGATTTGAAAAGAAAATTCTCAGTTGTTAATAGTTGTTTAAGTGATGATTAAACGCTGAGCTGAGAGACATGCTCCGTTTCAGTTTGGATTTCTGCCAAGAAGAACAAAAAGAAGTAGAAAAAGAAGTAGAGAAGAAATAGAAGAAGTGTCAAGAACAGGAATGAAAATATTTAGATCTGGAATTCTCCAATAACTCTTGTGGACTATTTTTGGTGGTCCTGAAAAGGACCGTTTGGTGTTTGGTGGTTCTGATGTTCCTGGGAAGGTTCTTGTGCTGCCGATGATTGTTAGCGACCAGGTGTTGTTTGTGGTGAGCATTTGCTGTGTATCGTATCGAATAACGTTGCATTCCGGGCTCCGGTTTCTTGAGCGTAGCGATGTATTTCCTGTAGATTAGATGTTTGATGGTTCGGGCACTTCTACTGCGAGCACAGATAAAATTGGACGGTGATATGAAAAATAAGAGCAATAGCGTCTACACTCTGCGCTAATGTTTTTGATGAAGGTTAAATCAATACACGAACCACCTAGTGTGGTTGCTTCGTTATGAGGATTAGCTAATGTTAAATTTAAATGCTTCTTCATGAAGTTAAGGAAATCAAAATTTTCTTGTTTGGAAACGTCAATATTAAAGTCTCCAGTGACAACCATTGGCGTGTCCAGTCTAACATATCTGAACAATTTCCGCGTCATGAACAACTTTGTATTTCTTATGGTTGTTCCTGGTGAAATGTAAACCGACATTAGAAGTACTTCGGTTCCCATAACATTAACCTTTGCTGCACATATGTCTCCATAGTTGATCACTTCGGCAAACGTCTCGTCTCGATCCTCACCGAGTTGCTTGATGGGATGCGGAACAGCCAGGGTTGATGCCGTTTCCTTCTGATAGATCGCGACTCCAGCCGCTCTCATACCCATTCGCTTGCACTGGGTGATGCGCTTATATCCATCAATCTCTATTGGAGAGGTAGCATCCATCCAGGTTTCATTCAGAGCGAGAAATTCTACGCTTGAAAGGATTCGATCAGTCGCTATGTCCTGCGCGTGAGCGTTCAAACTCTGTACATTGAGGCTCATCAATGTGCATGCAGAGCCGCTGTTTTCAACTACTTCACTCAGTTCATCTCCTAGTGTACGCAGTCGGTGATTACCCAAACGCAACAACTCGTTCCTTAAATCCACCATCTTTGGTGAGTTGCTACCCTTAGCATGATGAAATTTAAACGAGTTTGTGGAGTTCGTCAAGTAAAGGCCTTGAAGCATCGTAACACGTGACAAGTCAACGTACACCAATTGCTGATCTTGAGCCTTGTCATAATCATACACGACCTCGGAGAAAGTGCCACCTTGCGACTTATGAACTGTTAACGCACAGGCACTAACCACCGGAAACTGTATGCGTTTGCATTTAATGATGCCGCTTAGCTTTATGTTACCTGAACGTTTTGCAATAGGAGTCCAATCGGGTTGCAGAATTCCTGGCCTTGAATAGACAGCTGGTCGCGATTTGATCCTCAACGCAGCACCTATCGTCTCGTTGTCGTACTTGAACCATAGTTTCACAACTGAGCCGTCTTCATCCTTTTCAATATATTTCAGCTCACCTATCGCACCATTCACTACGCCATCTTCTACATCGACGTTGGTTGTAATCATGTATGGCATACCAACGGAAAGGCGTAGCAAATACGGTAACCCACCGGTTTCCACGACGCTCATCTTGTAGAGCTTGATGCGAGAGCTTGCCAGTTGACCAGCGTCCTTGTATCCCGCGAAAACGTCATCCGCTATACAGTCCAGAGCATCCTGATTATGCAGTACTTCGTTGTTGTATGCTTCAACATCCGCATTCCGATGATAAAGCCTTATTGCTCCTGGTGCGTTTTGTTTACACCACTCTACAGTACGGAACCGACTTTCAATCAGTTTGGTCTCCTCAGCAGTCATTTGCTGGCCATTACCAATCTTAGTGAGTATACTGGAGAACTCTACATCTGTCTGCCGCATCACCTTAACAAGCGGTAAGAAATCCAATGCTTGCCAAAGAACAGCACCGTGAAAGGAATTACCTGTAGGCTTGTAAACAGGCCTTGCATTGACGGGTGGCAATTGTCGCAAGTCTCCACAGAATACGATGTTAATTCCGCCAAATGGATCATCATAATTGCCACTAATGTCCTGAAGACGCGCATGAATGGTGTTGAGAATATCCGCACCAATCATACTAACTTCATCGATTATGACCGCCTTAATGTTTGCAAAAGCATTGCGGTACAACTGCAGCATCTCAAAGCTGAGTTTCGAATTGGCTCGCCTTGACATAGTGATCCGAAACGCTGAATGAACTGTTGTTCCTCCTATAGCAACGGCTGCTTTTCCGGTGGAAGCACACGCCACATAGGCGTTCTTCTGCGCGTTGTGGGCTTGACTGTAGCGATTTATCGTCTCCATTAAAATGCGCAGAGTGAATGTTTTACCGCACCCAGCAGGTCCAGTAAAGAAAATCTGCATCGGCTTGCTACTTTCATCGTAACTGTGCAAACTGTGGATCATTTGCAGGATGAGGTCGCGCTGCTCAGAATTGGTTGTCCGCACCATTGCACAATAATCTTCTTTCGACATGACATTAGTACGTTGCCTGATGACAGCATTCAGTGCTCCTGTGGGCAAATGTTCAATATCGTCGTTGTTGGGCTCCATGATGATCGTTCGCACAAATTCATTATTCTTCTCTGTAGCGGCATTCTCCTGCTCACCAACCTCTTCGTTCTCACAAGTACGAAGGTATTCCTCTACAGTCTGTTCCAAGTTCAGCTCGCAGTCATATTCCCTTCGTTTTCTCAAGAGATCTGCCTCGTTCATATCATAAAGCTGAAGAAACTTGTTGCCATCCAGAATGTCGCAAACTTCGCTTCTGAATGGCCAAAACAAAAGTACCGATTCACGCTTGTACTCAGCCAACTCGTTCATGCTGTAGCCACGCCATCTCAATATTCGTGGAACATTCCGGATAGTGTAGGTGTTAGTACCTCTTCTTTGAGTGTACCGTGCTGCGAAGTCAGCTAAACACACATCTTCTAAGCCATCGCGCTCTTCGTATTTCTGGATAATGTTCTTGGTCCACACATCAGTCGAATCCTCATCGATTTCCTCTTCATCCATCTGCCTGTACTGTTTCCTAGATCTTATCCTTTCATGAGGCCACATCGTTGGCAAGAATTGAACTTTCCTGCTGGCTTCAGACATAGGCAATCGCAGAAGTACCCATGCAGCTTCCTGGGCACACATCTCCACAGAGTTCAGCATTTTCAAACTAACCTTCTTCAGCAAAGCCGTGTAATCTTGGTCCGGATACTGCTCTTGCAGAGCGATAAGCTCTCGATGCAATCCACTTATACCGCGGTTGGACTTGTTGACATAGTCAACCAAGTAACACGCACATGAGTACACGTCGAGGATGAACTGCAAATCCATGTTAGAACGAAGCTTTTGAGCAATCCATGGGTTGAAAGGATTCGTCCATAGCTCATTCATCGCTCGCTTCAGGAAGATCGTTGGTCGTTTAATCGAAGAACGCAGAACATCAAGGTAGTACTCGTATGTACATTTACAGTCGTCTAGAAACTCCTCTAACGTGTCAAATGCCTTGGTTTCCAAAATTTGTCTCATTTCCGAGGCACGCTTCCTCAATCGATCACGGCGACTATCATCAGCGGTGAGAGGAATCAGTGTTCGCTCTTCGTTCATTGGCCAGTACGGTATGTTAAACCTGCAACGCTTTTCATTACGTTTGTAGCAAGTACGCGTGTGGTCATGAATCTGCTTCTTGATCGTTTCCGGCAAATGCACAGCGCTGATGGAACTAACTTTCCTAATAAGTTCCATTGTAGCAGGCATATCTTCAGAAACAGTTTCGTTAGGATCGTTTGCGAGCCAAAGCATGATATGTGCATGTGGGCTGCCGCGATGCTGAAACTCGATGCGCTTGAAGGAGTCCACGACGTAATGCTTTCCCAACGGGCTGAACCTTGGTGAAGAAAGGATCGTCATGAGAACATCGACAAGCTTGTTGAAGTACAAGCAGCACGTGACGGCATCGTCATTGACCAGCGTTGCTCGCTGTAGAGCACTCAGCTCCTGCAGCGGGTCCGTTAAATCAATGCCGTTATACTCACTGGAGAGTTTGTGTAGCTGCTTCAACAAAAGAGGCCATTGAGTTTCACTGGCGCTCAGAGTCAGGAACATTGTTGGCTTCCCCAACTGTCGTATCATGGCGAAAAGGTCCTGTTTCCTTTGATACCAATATTGCACTGAATTTGGTATCGACTTCATAAACGACAGGTTCCGTTCCATAAGACCTTCCACGAAAGCTCGGTCGTTGAGCTGTCCTCGCGTTATGTTCGCGGTTCCCACGCTTTTGAAGACATGCTGTAACCCTTCGGTAACTCGAAGACGCAGAATCTTCATAGCCATGTACAGCAAATGGTTGGGCTTGGCTCCTCGCCTATCACTCCGTCTCAGCTCACTGGTAGCCTTCATGAAAGGCGTGACGTGAGTCCCAGCCTTGAATTTTCTGGGGTGTCCAAGATAAATATCCGGAAACGAAAGCTCCTCGGCATCATCATCGTAAACGATGGAAACTGGTCTCCTGTTTTGAGCTGGGGCGATTTCCAAACACTTATCCTCATTCCACATAAGTGTCTGTTGTTGACCAGCAAACATCTCCACATCATTGGTTTCCTCGATGATATCCAGCTGGATCGCGTCTCCATCCCGCGATGAACCAGGTTGAGGCTCAGAAGCAATAGCGCTCAATCGTTCCTGGTTAAAACTTACCCCCTCCCGTCTATACAAAGGAGTGGTAACAAGATATTCCAACCAAGCTTTCACCACAGACTTTTTGACGAATCCAGACAAGTAATTTGATTTATGAATAAGGTGCTTTTTAATGCACACGTTAAAAGCATAATCATCTTCAAGCTCGCGTGGAAGTGCCCTAACCATCTCATCTACATCTACTGGAACATTGATCACCTGACCAATGATCGTGTAACTGCCTAAAATTTCGGATAACATTTTATATAATCGAATAAAATGAGAAAATGTATATGTCAATCATACCTTGCGCTTGGCGCAGGCGACGAATCTGCATAAATGGCAGTCGTGGTGAAATAAGCCTTTCACTAATTGGGTCCAGCGGTGGAAGGCCCAAAGGATAAGGTGGATATTTGAACCCATTCGATGTTGACAAATTGGGTACAGCACCACGTTGCAAACTGCTGCGACAAGTCTGGCATACTTTGAATTCATTGACCGATTCAAAATGATTTCCCTCTATCAACACTCTCCCTGCAGCTTCGGTGATTGACTTTAGATCATTGATGAACCACAGCCTATCACATACCCTGCACGGTATACCAAATTCATTTTCAGTGAACCGTTTGTGGAACTCTCGATCAGCTTTATCGAATTTTGGTTCTTCTTGAATTGGTATAGATATGTCAATTCCTGTAAACATTAATTGATTCATTATGCGCACCATTTAGTAATGATAATACCAATAGTTTACTCACCCTGACCAAAGTGATCAGGAATTAGAACAGACTCGTTCTGCTCAGAACGAAATGGAACAAGTTCTGTAAAATGAGATTGAAAATAATGATTAAATGTTTGCCAAATCATTAATGCTTTTGGTAAAATGTGTCTGGCTTGGTGTCTGGCATAAATTATTTGAAATATTCTTGAGAAGAAAAATACACAAAATATTGTATACGTCAAAAAATGCTTTCTGTTGACAAATATGATCTTAGTTTTATAGGGGTATTCCTAAAGTAGTGTATATTAAGTATCGTCAATCAATAAACATAGATTTCGTTGTGGAATTAATGTGGTGACAGGTAAACTTGAAAATCTTCACAACAATAATATGCATACAACAGTCAATAAGCACTTACCTTGGGATCGAAATTGTTCAACATGGGCTTCCCCATCTACATGAATAGATGGAGCGATTCCTAGGAAAAATGAGGAAAATCTTTAACTTACTATACACTTGCCATTGAATAATGTTTGGATTACAAAGATTATACAACGTTCACATTTCGAGCTCAACGTGTTAACGTCAACCGTCGAGTCCCCCATGAGTGTTACAGATTTTCAATTTACGAATTTGTCACTGAACTCTACCACATTAAGCACAAAAGTAAAAAGTAGTGGAATTGGAGTGCTTTAATCATTAGCATAAACATCAATACGTGAAAGCTTTCCCACGATAAGCTATTCAAATCGATATATTTCATATCAAACCTGTACATTGTACCGAATCGTGAAAAGTCAGCAAGTAAAAAGCACGTAACCGAAGAAACAAGCTGAGTTTCAATGGAAAAATAAAACCAACTAAGTATTATGAATTGAAGAATGGTACTATTTAACAACACTTTTTTTTTTTTATTCTTAATCACTTAACCTAATTTACAGCTCTTTTGTCCACTTGGGCACTACGTGAGCGATTCCAATTGGACGCTGCACTTACACTTTTGTACAGCGCCTACATGTATTCTATTCTAATTCAACTGTATCGAACTGGTGCCTTGTGCTGCTTCAACTTTTCTACCCTGTCCACGGTAGAATGATGAGCATGATGCTGGTGGTTGGCTGCTGTTCCTTTTCCAGTCCAATTGGGGGTCGTCCATTATGAGTTGCGGTTCGCCGATATCCAAATTCCGGGTCCGTTAGAGCTATATGCTCCGAAGAGGGTCAGGTGCCAGCTGCTCTCGGGGGGAAGAGCAACTGACGAAAAATTGCAAGTGCCGGGGCTGGGTTCGAACCCATGACCATCCGCTTATGAAGCGAACGTGTGGACCACTGCGCCACGGGCCCCGACTTAACAACACTTGCTCACTTAAAAAGATTAGATACATGCACTTTTAATGCTTTCAGTCAGCTATCTGCTATTTTTGAAAGTACGACACTAGATAACAAACTAGCTTGCAGCAGTAATGCACAGCAGAAAACTTTTCCTGACAGCTGCACCGGGATCATACTATGCTAACGACTTAATGCTTGTGTGATACAAGTTGCATGACCGCGAATGCACTTTGAAAATGATAATTTTACTCACCGCTATATGAAACCGCACCATTTGGCAAGGCACCGTTGACTGGGACTGCTACAAATCTCACCGGATCAGTGCTCCTGCCCGGAAGAGGTTCCAGCACAAAATTGAGCACCGGCTCAAGATTGGCAGCCGCAGTCGTACCGGCATTGACACCGGGCCCGACACCAACGCCGATAGTTTCCCGCGCATTTTTCCTCCGCTGCCTGTACTGCCTCATGCGTTCCGCATTCGTCACAGCAGGCCTCGGCGAGACTCCTTCGATTTCCTGCTCTTCACGCTTCCGCTTGCGGAAGTTCGCAAGATATTTTGCTTCCAAACGGCGCGGCATCCTTTCAGCAACGAACGGAATGTACTCACTATCACCTGTCACACAACAACCGGCACAACGAAACACTTCCTCGGAAGAACCACCTTCGGCGACTGAAGAGTCAAAATGGACAAAAGTCCATGCGAGATTCCGACTTTTATATCCTCAAAATACATAACCAAGATACGTTGGCAAATTTGGAATGGGCGGAGCTATGCATGGAGTAAAGTTGTAATGTAAACCATTTCGCTGAGCGTATTCATAAGTTATTCTAGTCAAAGTCGCAAGCTACCATGATTTCTAAATCGATGAAGGAAAATTATCCGATTCGCAACTCTTGAGCAATTAGTTTCGGTGGTCCTGAAAAGGACCGTTTAATGGACGATTTTAGGAAGGAAACGACATGAATTCACCATGCCGTGTTGGTTCTCCCCGCCGTCGGAAACTGATTGCTGCCGTAGATTTACTTCTTGCCTGGTGAGATTCCTGGCCGAGCAGAGATTTGTCGCTGTGTTAGTGTGTGCTGCTGCCGGGCTGGAGGCGCCACGAACCTCCTTGTCTGATCCAACGAAAATGACGCAAGAATGTTAGAATTACAACCATGTTTCACACAAAACGGTCTAGATATGATAATGTATCGATGACTTCCTTATACCATTAGCGGCCAGCTTGATCACTGTGTCAGAGCCATTTCACCAGGCATATTTTCAGCTTTCGATTGCACCACGTTTTTGCCGATCTATGGAATGAAACCTTTGAGGAATCAGGATGATTTAAGAAAGAAAATTACATGAATTCACAATTTTGCCCAATGCATGTTGGTTTTCTCCGCGTCAAATGCTGGGCCACCGAAGACTGATCCACTGTTTGCTGCCGTGAATAAAATTAATAGCCGACCTCACTCTTGCTGAAAAACGACGATGTCTTTTACTTTTTGGGTGCAACACTATTCTCGATCGAATCCAATTCTCTTTTGGAAAGATTTTCGGTGGTCCTGAAAAGGACCGTTTATATTATGGATGATTTTGATGAATTCACCACGCCACGCAATGCGTGTTGGTTTTCTCCATGCTGAATGCTGGAAGCCGTCGTAAACTGGCCCGCCGCTTGCTGCCTTGGATGAAATGTCCCGCCGAGCCGAGCCGTCGCTGGGTTGGTCTGTGCTGCTGTCGTACTGGAGGCGCCACCAACCTCTTTGACTGATCCAACGAAAATGACGAAAGAAAACCGAGGACAAAGCTTTTATACCCCTAGATTAGCAGGCGAAGCTCCTCCCATTTGGGTGGCTTTACAGTTTATTTCGTTTGCATGCCCCGCCCGCTTGTACCCAGACGCTTCAAACCATTAAGCAACCGAGAAATGAGTAAATTTCCATTGAAAGGATTAAATTATCAAAATATTAAATGGTTTGGATCATTGTAATTCGAAAAATGTTAGAATTAAACCATGCTTCACACAAAACGGCCCGGATAGGATAATGCGTTGATGAACTCTGTATACCATTAGCAGCCAGCTTCATCACTGTGTCAGAGCCATTTTGCCATTTCACCAAGCATATTTTCACTTTTCGATTGCACCACGTTTTTGCCGATCTATGGAATGAAACCTTTGAGGAATCAGGATGATTTAAGAAAGAAAATTAAATGAATTAGCAATTTCACACAAAGCATGTTGGTTTTCTCCGCGCTAAATGCTGGGCCACCGAAAACTGATCCACTGCTTGCTGCCGTGAATAAAATTAATAGCCGACTTCTTGCTGAGAAACGACGATGTCTTTTACTTTTTGGGTGCAACACTATTCTCGATCGAATCCAATTTTCTTTTGGAAAGATTTTCGGTGGTCCTGAAAAGGACCGTTCTGGACGATTTAGATGAATTCACCATGCCACGCAATGCGTGTTGGTTTTCTCCATGCTGAATGCTGGAAGCAGTCGTAAACTGGCCCGCCGCTTGCTGCCTTGGATGAAATTTCCAGCCGAGCCGAGCCGTCGCTGGGTTGGTCTGTGCTGCTGTCGTACTGGAGGCGCCACCAACCTCTTTGACTGATCCAACGAAAATGACGAAAGAAAACCGGGGACAAAGCATTTATACCCCCAGATTAGCAGGTCAAGCTCCTCCCATTTGGCTGGCTTTCCAGTTTATTTCGTTTGCATGCTCCGCCCGCTTGCACCCAGACGCTTCAAACCATTAAGCAACCGAGAAATGAGCCAATTTTCATTGAGCAATGTTTCTAATTTGGAAAATTCGATGTAGAATTCCAGGTGGAATCATTAGTGGCCGGCTTTATCATTGTTGCTGAGCCATCAAGCATTCAATATTTCACTTTTCTGTTGCACAACGCTTTTCCAGATCAATGGGATTAAACCTTCAAGGAATCTGGACGATTTAAGAAAGAAAATTACATGAATTCACCATTTCACGCATGCGTGTTGGGTTTCTCCGCGGTGAATGCTGGATACCATCGAAAATTGCCTCGTAGCTTGCTTCCGTGGATAAGATTGAGTGACCGTCTCCGCTGTTGCCAAGCAACGAGTATTTACTCTTTTACTGTTTGGTTCCACAACACTTTTCTCGACTGATGGATGAAAATAATCCGATTTCTAACTCTTGATGAATCATTTTCGGTGGCCCTGATAAGGACCGTTTGTTCATGAATTCACCATGTCACGCGATGTGTGTTGGTTTTCTCTGCGCTAAATACTGGACCGCCGAAAACTGACCCACTGCTTGCTGCCGTGGATAAAATTAATGGTGGGCTTCACTTCTTCTGAGAAGCCGAGCTGTCTTTCACTTTGGATTGCACTAAGCTTTTCTCGATCGATGGCGGTCCAACTCTTAAGGGAAGATTTTATGTGGTCCTGAAAAGGACCGTTTATATTCTGGACGATTTTGATGAATTCACCATGCCACGCAATACGTGTTGGTTTTCTCCATGCTGAATGCTGGAAGCCGTCGTATAGTGGCCCGCCGCTTGCTGCCTTGGATGAAATTTCCAGCCGAGCCGAGCCGTCGCTGGGTTGGTGTGTGCTGCTGTCGTAGTGGAGGTGCCACTAACCTCCTTGACTGATCCAACGAAAATGACGAAAGAAAACCGAGGACAAAGCTTTTATACCCCTAGATTAGCAGGCGAAGCTCCTCCCATTTGGGTAGCTTTCCAGTTTATTTCATTTGCATGCCCCGCCCGCATGTACCCCAACGCTTCAAACGAATAACCAACCCAGAAATGAGTAAATTGTCAATGAACGGATAAAGTAACCAAAATATTGAATTGTGTAGATCATTGTAATTCGAAAAATGTTAGAATTAAACAATGTTTCACACAAAATGGCCTTAATAGGAAAAAGCGTTGCAAAATTCCAGGTGGAATCATTAGTGACTGGCTTCATCAATGTTGCTGATTAATGGCATTCAATTTTTTTCACTTTTTGGTTGCACTGCAGTTTTCTCGATCGATGAAGAAACATTTTTCGATTCGTAACTCTTGTGGAATTAGTTTCGGTGGTCCTGAAAAGGACCGGGACGAATGTTGGGCAATTAATTCAAATTATTTCTCCACGCAATACAATGCGAGTGGGTTTTCTCCGCCACCGAAACATTGCCGCTTGCTGCCGTGAACGGATTTCCAATGCCACTCGCCTTTGGCACTGGCAGTCCAAAGCCGAGGCACTCGCCAGCTCTTTCTCCGATGCTGGTCGAAATGGAACTGACGAACAGCTACCGCATGATCGCATTCCTTCCTGCACTAAAGTTGTACATCACGATGCGCACCAATCAGAGAGCGTTGGTGGACTGAACGAGAAATTTTGTCCGCTACCCATATTTATAGATTTCAGCGTTTGCAATGTCAAACTTTAAAACAATTTTTCAACTATTTATCAATGGTTTTCAGGTTCACCGAATGTTCCAAATGGAACGCGGGAGTTTCATCTTTCGTATAACGGGATACTTTTATCATTTCGTTAAGTAGGGACGATACTGTGAGCGTTTGAAATCTTTCACTCAAACGTAACGCTCTCGGTATCATAAATTTTGAAATGACACCAGGTATAGAAAACAGAGACGTAGTCCTACGTCAAAAAGAGAGACTTTTTCACCGTAATGCATGCTTTCAATGCGCGTGGCTTGCGCACCAACCAACCATGCGTACCTGCTACTGAGGTACTGCTGAATGTGCTTTCATTTGGCGTGTATTGCGTACATTATTCATTGTTAAAATGCAATTTAATTAATTAGTTAAATCTATATATATAAAAATGCAGTGGCATACGTGGGACCGCGCATAACTTGCGAATGAAACGGCCGATTTTGTCCGTCTTTGTTTTGTTCTGTTAGTTTTCACCCAAGGAAGGTTTATGAGGCAAAAAACATGCCGAAATAGAAAGTTTCTGATAATCGATTTTTCATCCATTTTTAACAGGGACTTCGACTTGAAACGTCAGAAAACGCAGTAGGCAAGACAAAGTTTGCCGGGTGCAGCTAGTTGTTATTAAACTTTTCCTAGCCGGGCTAGCTTGTATTGATCAACATATATTTAGTTATGTTCTGCTCCGCGAATGCGCAAAGAAAAAGCCTCGCTTCAATATTTTTTGGCAAGAACTTTGAAGTGCTACCCGTTTTTATTCTACACATCACTTGTTTTCTGATAGAATGCGTTTGGGAGCGTAAGATTAGTAATGGCACTGAGACCCCAGTCCTTTAATTTTCAACAGAACTGAAAAACTTATTTTGATCGGCTTTAACATTGAACCAAGTTAACCCAGATGATTGTAAGGATTAGATTGATTAATGTCCATTTCAGAATATTTTTCATTATCTGGAAAAGTAGTTTTATGATTGTATGTTTCGTTAATCACTTCAGACGGACATTCAAGCACCACAACTTTGGTGGCCATGTGAAGGATTTGTTGTTTGACGAAAGCTTCCTTCCAGTAGTGAAAAGGGAAATAAACCCAAACTCTAAGTATGTACCATGATAAGCTTAAACGACTGACGTCGGTAATCGAACGGCCACGAATTCATTTTGGCTCCAACAAATCTGCGATTATTCAGAAGAAAAGTGCACCTCTTTCAGTTTTGGAATGCATTATAATATATAATTTTCATGTCTCATACCTGTTCTTAAACATAAGTGTACTAAATTCCAATTTTGAATTTATCCTCAATGTTGAACAGGTCCCCTATTAGACCACGCGTCGCCTCTGGTTCCTCATTATTAAATATGTATTGTTGTTTGTTACACACCAATGCGAAATATTCGAAACATTTGCTAATTTTCGTAGCAATTTCAAAGTGTTATTCATCTTCACAACTTTTTTTAATAAACATTTACTACCTTTCAAAAATTTGAAGATTGATCTTTCACAGCTTTGTGAAAATGTATCACTCTCAGCGAGCATCTTGCCAATTCCAGGATGGCGTAGTCGGTAAAGCATGCGACGGGTGATTGGGAGATCACGGGTTCAAATCCCAAGTTGAGAAATTTTTAGAAGAACTTGTGTGTCATAAATGCGTTTAGATGCGACAAATAAAAATGATTGAACTATAATTGCACCTCACACTAATTTGTTTTTGTTTTCGCAGCAGGTTATTATAGCTGAATTCAAGTTTAATATGAGGCTGATATAACACAGATTACTTCCTACTGTAAAGCCTCTATCGCGCTTGCAGAAAAGATTGCTGAATAACTTCTCCACTTTTGTTTGAACAACGCCTGATTACAAGCTGTGATGAAATAATGTTGAACTGTTATTCAATTAAATGTGGAATAAAAAAGTCGTTGCAATGTTGGTTAAATGAGTGATTGTTCCTTGGGATGGTTGTTATCATGAATCAAGCTGCTTGTTAGGATGATGCAGATTCAGAGCGATGTAATACTTATTGGAAGCAGCCTTTTTTGAGGTCAGCTTCAATGCTGTAATTTTATTAATATTTATTATAAATTCAATCTTATTTTAATCCTAAATATAACTTACATTCTAGTATTTTTCTGCCACTCCCATACACAACATCCCAACACTAAAGCTATCTATAAGCTATTTTACGAGACGTTCTACCGGTGGGCCGCAAATTGTTATTGTTTACATATGATGTTTTTGTTTTCGCGAAAAGTAGCATAACATGTGGTGAGCACCAATCAGCTTTTTGCTGGCAGAGATGTTTCGGTTTATCATGTGGCATGTATCAATCCCCCGAGCTGCATGGTGTCACTAGCAGATGAAAAAAACATCCCCACGGTATACGGATATTAATTATAGTGGGCGGATTGACGCATTTTTGCAGGTAAATGAACCCCGTTTATTGGATGGGCCTGTATCACATGTTATGCTAGAGAAAATGTAAATAAATGGGCCCACCGGTTGGACTACAAAACTGGTAAACATTCAAAAAACAGCTGATTTGAAACGTCTCATAAAATGCCTTATTGTACTGTTTTTCACGTTGAGCTATGTCAGTGCTACCAGTTTCATCAAACATGAATTCCTCCACAACACTGCTAATTTGCAATAATTGGCTTCTTTAACGCTGTTGAGATAATTCGATATTCTGAATCTGCATGTCAAACTGAGCCGAAATCCAAATTTTCATGAATTTTGGAGTCCGGGAATCTATTTTAAAATCAATTTTAAGTTTGTATGGGAGCGATTTGTCGAGTAACCCCTCGTCGCAGTTTGTACAGTAGACGTTCGGTCAGTGCAAGCGGTTTAACTGCAATGCTTTTTAACTGCAAGTCCGATAAGTGCAACAAATTTGCACCGCCAAATGTCAAAATGGTGCGCCATGTTAGCCCAAATGAACAAACGGATGAAGTTCGCGTTCATTTAACGTCAGTTGATGGTTTGTTGACACTGTCAGGCGTTGCAGTTATCGGATTTTTGTTCGCTAAGTGAAACGTAAACATGTTGCAGTTATCGAACGTCCACTGTACTGGGCGGAGCTGTCAAACAGTTGCCCAGCTGTCAAAAGGTGATTTCAAAAAGTCTTTTTGAAACTGATTTTAGGTACCTAAACAAAGATTTAAAAATCTGAAAAAAAAATCATAGTGACTCAGAAAAAGGTGCACTTTCGTATAAAATCAAAAAATCAATACATTTTTCAAAATTTTAAAACTCAATTGTTTCTTAGACATTTCTTAGGCATTTAAACAACAAAGCATCATACAACACATTTAGTTTAAGAAACGTTGAAAAGGAGTTTCTAATATGCTGATGGTTTAAACGTTGTACCATAGCTGCACAACCGCAGTACGATCATTGAATTCACGGAAATTTCCGAAACTTATAGTCCGGTTGTTGGTTTGATAGATTCCCATTTCTGGGCAAACAAGAGTTGAAGTATACATAGTTTCAATTCAAGTAAATCAAATATTCTTCAGCTTGCAGCTTAACAACGCTGCTTTGAGAAACATTTCTTAAAGTAATAATTGTTTCTTGGGTAATGCGTTGAAAAGTGCACGAATACTCACGTATTTTAAACCCTAAAGGAAGGTTTATTTATTATGTTCATCGTTTTTCGGGATTTCTAGACCCCCCTCCCCCCTCTGTCACGCTATTTCCCTATACCTTATACACGTACTGTCACACTTCCCTAGACCCCCCCCCACCCCCAAATGATGGAGGTAATTTATGAACGTTCCCTAATTCGCCAATGAGCCTCTGCACGAATTTGCCCTGTCCTGCTCACTCCCACAGAAAATTTGAAAACAGCGCGCACAGTAAAAGTCAAATTTGACTTTTACTGTGCGCGCTGTTTTCATGTTTTCTGTGGGAGTGAGCAGTAGGCCAGATTCGTGCAAAGGCTCATGCGCAACAAAATGCACCAATGCGTAATGTCAATGAGCCATTTTACGAGACGTTTCGGATCAGCTGATCGCTCATTTCATGAATGAAAATTTGACAGGAGGTTGCGCCCAAGCCCGTGAGTGTTAATATCAATATCAACACTGTTGTCGTTTCGTAAAATAGACTATACGCAAGGCTGCATCGAAAATGCGCTAGTGATCCGCCCCTCAGTTTTGAGCATTTCTCGCGTTACATTTGAAAAGGGCCTATCCCTAAAATGTAAACAAATCGATTTTGATACCTTTCAATAGCATCCCCCAACAGTAACATACTATGCAAATATCACCCGCCTAACCGTTAATCTTATCAGAATTAACCTCACCTTCAAAACGGCCGATCATTGCTTTTTTTCCCAATCATTCATAAGCCCATGTTCCAAATGGGCCAGTAACGGTAAAATTTTGTTTTCATTTGTTGGTCCTCTCGTTTAAAGGGCCGACAACCGAAGAATTTTCCGAACGGCTCTCGGCCCGAGCGCCGAGAGAGAGAGAATTCTCTCTCTCTCAAAAACGGCCAAGCCCAGGGGTGGTAGATCCTACCCTCTACACCCACCCAAACATGCCCACCTGCGCGCCATCTGCTGTTGGTTCTAATTTGTAAACATCTTTTGTTTAGTTGTTTATAAACATCAACAATAGTAAAACCATTAGCGTTTTTCTCTTCCTTTCGGTGCTGACAGTGCTGATACTCAGTGTTTTAGGTAATTATCGAAATTTTTTGAGTTGTAGTGTTAAATTATCCTCATATTAAAGCACCAGAACCGCTCTGGGAGTTTTCAATTTTCAACCGATTTCCGTACTCCAAACAAAGCGAAAACAAAAATAAGCGAGAGTAGAGGCAAATATTTCATAATGGCGAAAACAAAACACTGTTTTTTTTTCGGAATAACATTTTTCAATATAATCTAAATAAAATGTGTGGGTTATGCTTGAATCACATGCTGACTTGCTTTTAACATGATAAAACGGTGTTAAAATCAATTTTGCGAACGAAAATAGATATTTTCTTGGTTGGCCGTTACGTCCTTCTAATGGTACTAAAATTGAATAGAGGGTAGGCGCAATTTGTTCCCAGTTGACAGCCAGCTTATTCCCCTGGCCAAGCCTTGATACAATGTCAACAACGGACTCACTCGGGGGACCAATCCACGCTAAGAAAATTTTAGAAAGACTCACAATAAGGCTTACACCGGGTGAAAATTTTCAAATTAGCTTAACATGTTTATCCACTGTTGAAAATGCTTTGACATCCATGTGCACAACAGAACATGTGCTCGATGAACAAATTGAGATTTGAAATTATGAAAAGAAATCCACGTACTCCGGTGAGACTCGAACTCACGACTCCCAATTCGCTAGACGGGCGCTTCTATTCCTTCAAGCTACGGAGTCACTCGACTATCTCCGTCGCCAGCAGGCCTAGAACTGAACTCGATTCCACAATCGCACATGGTTATCTTCTTTTCACAATCCAAACCCCCTTCGGATGGGATTAGATGAACATCTAACACATTGTCTGTTGTGCACATGTATGTCAAAGCGGGAGAGGAAGTTATTTTTAATTGTCGAGAGCTTCGGGCACTGCCTTCCAATCACTTATTGGTATGGCAATTAGTGTGCAGTCGGACTCTCGACGGGTCGGTCCTCGGCCGACCGAATACGGTAAGGGTGACCGTAGCACCTTACAAATGTCAATTTCTTGATTTTGCTTTGGCTGACCAAGCCATGTGGGAAATTACACTGTTGAAAATGCTTTGACATCCATGTGCACAACAGAACATGTGCTCGATGAACAAATTGAGATTTGAAATTATGAAAAGAAATCCACGTACTCCGGTGAGACTCGAACTCACGACTCCCAATTCGCTAGACGGGCGCTTCTATTCCTTCAAGCTACGGAGTCACTCGACTATCTCCGTCGCCAGCAGGCCTAGAACTGAACTCGATTCCACAATCGCACATGGTTATCTTCTTTTCACAATCCAAACCCCCTTCGGATGGGATTAGATGAACATCTAACACATTGTCTGTTGTGCACATGTATGTCAAAGCGGGAGAGGAAGTTATTTTTAATTGTCGAGAGCTTCGGGCACTGCCTTCCAATCACTTATTGGTATGGCAATTAGTGTGTAGTCGGACTCTCGACGGGTCGGTCCTCGGCCGACCGAATACGGTAAGGGTGACCGTAGCACCTTACAAATGTCAATTTCTTGATTTTGCTTTGGCTGACCAAGCCATGTGGGAAATTACACTGTTGAAAATGCTTTGACATCCATGTGCACAACAGAACATGTGCTCGATGAACAAATTGAGATTTGAAATTATGAAAAGAAATCCACGTACTCCGGTGAGACTCGAACTCACGACTCCCAATTCGCTAGACGGGCGCTTCTATTCCTTCAAGCTACGGAGTCACTCGACTATCTCCGTCGCCAGCAGGCCTAGAACTGAACTCGATTCCACAATCGCACATGGTTATCTTCTTTTCACAATCCAAACCCCCTTCGGATGGGATTAGATGAACATCTAACACATTGTCTGTTGTGCACATGTATGTCAAAGCGGGAGAGGAAGTTATTTTTAATTGTCGAGAGCTTCGGGCACTGCCTTCCAATCACTTATTGGTATGGCAATTAGTGTGCAGTCGGACTCTCGACGGGTCGGTCCTCGGCCGACCGAATACGGTAAGGGTGACCGTAGCACCTTACAAATGTCAATTTCTTGATTTTGCTTTGGCTGACCAAGCCATGTGGGAAATTACACTGTTGAAAATGCTTTGACATCCATGTGCACAACAGAACATGTGCTCGATGAACAAATTGAGATTTGAAATTATGAAAAGAAATCCACGTACTCCGGTGAGACTCGAACTCACGACTCCCAATTCGCTAGACGGGAGTACGTGGATTTCTTTTCATAATTTCAAATCTCAATTTGTTCATCGAGCACATGTTCTGTTGTGCACATGGATGTCAAAGCATTTTCAACAGTGTAATTTCCCACATGGCTTGGTCAGCCAAAGCAAAATCAAGAAATTGACATTTGTAAGGTGCTACGGTCACCCTTACCGTATTCGGTCGGCCGAGGACCGACCCGTCGAGAGTCCGACTGCACACTAATTGCCATACCAATAAGTGATTGGAAGGCAGTGCCCGAAGCTCTCGACAATTAAAAATAACTTCCTCTCCCGCTTTGACATACATGTGCACAACAGACAATGTGTTAGATGTTCATCTAATCCCATCCGAAGGGGGTTTGGATTGTGAAAAGAAGATAACCATGTGCGATTGTGGAATCGAGTTCAGTTCTAGGCCTGCTGGCGACGGAGATAGTCGAGTGACTCCGTAGCTTGAAGGAATAGAAGCGCCCGTCTAGCGAATTGGGAGTCGTGAGTTCGAGTCTCACCGGAGTACGTGGATTTCTTTTCATAATTTCAAATCTCAATTTGTTCATCGAGCACATGTTCTGTTGTGCACATGGATGTCAAAGCATTTTCAACAGTGTAATTTCCCACATGGCTTGGTCAGCCAAAGCAAAATCAAGAAATTGACATTTGTAAGGTGCTACGGTCACCCTTACCGTATTCGGTCGGCCGAGGACCGACCCGTCGAGAGTCCGACTGCACACTAATTGCCATACCAATAAGTGATTGGAAGGCAGTGCCCGAAGCTCTCGACAATTAAAAATAACTTCCTCTCCCGCTTTGACATACATGTGCACAACAGACAATGTGTTTAGATGTTCATCTAATCCCATCCGAAGGGGGTTTGGATTGTGAAAAGAAGATAACCATGTGCGATTGTGGAATCGAGTTCAGTTCTAGGCCTGCTGGCGACGGAGATAGTCGAGTGACTCCGTAGCTTGAAGGAATAGAAGCGCCCGTCTAGCGAATTGGGAGTCGTGAGTTCGAGTCTCACCGGAGTACGTGGATTTCTTTTCATAATTTCAAATCTCAATTTGTTCATCGAGCACATGTTCTGTTGTGCACATGGATGTCAAAGCATTTTCAACAGTGTAATTTCCCACATGGCTTGGTCAGCCAAAGCAAAATCAAGAAATTGACAGATGTTTATCCATAATTTTTCATACTTTTTTGATAATTTCTATTGCAAACTTGATTATTGAAGCATAGATACATCTATTCTTGTGTCATTAAAACGAAAACCATGTTGAAATATCCGAAAACGGTGAAATATGAATAAGAAATGTAATGGAAAATGTTTGCATCGATTTTTCTCAATGTTTACGTTCTGGGGATAGGCCCTTTTCAAATGTAACGCGAGATTTGTGCGGCTTCCTTGGCGGCTTCACAGTGAACGTGTTGCTAATTGACTGTGGATCCCGTTGGCCGGGCCGTTGCGGGAGATGATTACCCACGGAAGTGCTTTTGGAAAATATGCGGCAAGTGATATTTTGATGTGTTTTGCTGTGAGGTCGGCACCTCACGCGGAATTGACGCGGGTGCCCAAATAGCTCGAAACCCTATCATATTCTTGATTTATTTATTTTTTTATTTGCAACATGGCATCGGTCCACTGTGCGTTGTTTACAGTTTTCCATTTTCCTTTCTTGCCCTGCTGCTGCGGCTGCTGCAGCATAACCGCCACCACTCCACCACCACCCACAACCAAACAAAAACACGCAGCATAACCGCGCATGTGTGCGTGCTAGCGCATCACCACTACACTCAACCCGGCAGAGCGCAGCTGTCAAAGAGGAAATCAACAAACCGCATTGTTGTTTTCTGCTACGACCGGATCGGCCGCGTGTGTTTCATCAGTTTAATTTTTCTGAAAATTTCATTGAAATTCGATCAATTTAAGGTGAAGTTTAGTGTTAGAATGCACTAGCAGTGCATGGTGTTTTATTTGCGCTAGGAATAACACAAGTACGCGTCTTCATGCAAGCAAAAATGGGCCTCGGCGAGAAGCCCTGGGAAGCGGATGGGAAGAACTACAAAAAAGTTCAAAAGTCTCTGGAGGTAAGCGTTTTGTGATTTTTCGTTAATTTTTGTTAAACAGCTTAATTTTCTTCACTAACAGGACAAATGGAAGCTGGTTCCGGCGTTCCTGCAGATCAAGGGTCTGGTTAAGCAGCATATCGATTCGTTCAACTACTTCATCAATGTGGACATCAAGAACATTGTCCGGGCGAACGACGAGGTGAAGAGCGATGCCGATCCGTGCTTCTATCTGAAGTACTTGAACGTGAGCATCGGGATGCCGGATGTGGAGGAGGGGTTTAATAATACTAAGTCAACCACCCCGCACGAGTGTCGACTACGGGACATGACCTATGCGGCTCCGATCACCGTGGACATTGAGTATACCAGGGGAACGCAGCGGGTGGTTCGTAACAATCTGCTGATCGGGCGGATGCCGATTATGCTGCGGTCGTCCAATTGCGTGCTGACCGGGAAATCCGAGTACGAACTGTCCCAGGTCGACGAATGTCCGATGGATCCGGGCGGTTATTTCGTCATCCGTGGAACGGAGAAAGTCATCCTCATCCAGGAGCAGGTTTCCTGGAACAAGATGATAACGGAGGACTACAACAACGTGATCCAGTGTCAAGTGACCAGTTCGACGCACGAGAAAAAGTCCCGAACGATCCTGCTGTCCAAGCACGGCAAGTACTACCTGAAGCACAATTCCATGACGGAGGAAATTCCGGTGGCCATCATCTTCAAGGCGATGGGAATCGCATCCGATCAGGAGATCATGCAGCTGGTGGGTATTGATACTGAAACGCAGAAACGATTTGCTCCCTCGCTGCTGGAGGCGGCCAACCACAAGGTTTACACCCAACAGCGGGCCCTGGAGTATATGGGTTCTAAGCTGATTGCGAAAAGGTTTACCACGGCGGCCACCAAGTACAAGACAACGGCCGATGAGGCGCGAGATCTGCTGGCCACGACTATTTTGGCGCACGTTCCGGTGCCGAATTTCAACTTTCAGGTAAATTTAATTTAAGTATATGTTTTTAACCAGTTCGTTTATATAAAGGCCCACTTGCCAAGAACAGCTTTACAGAGCCGACAAATCGGTCAGACTATGGAGGCCTGAGTGTCCTCTGCCTCTGCTGTATGTGTAGTAGTCGTCCTGGAATTCACACTTCCCGCAGGGATTTGTCTACAAAAATATTCAGCAATTCAACCCTAGAATGCATTCCTTCTAGGATTTCTGCCAGGTGTCATCTTGTAATTCCTCCAGAGAGTCCTGTAGAGATTGGTACCATATCTTTTTTTCCAGAATTCATCCCGGTGTTCCACTCAGGATTCCTCATGAGTATTTTTCTCATATTCCTCCAGGAGTTCCTCTCAGTATTCTTTAAGAAATTCTATTAGATTGTTTTCAGGCATTCCTTTCGAGATTCCTTCAGGTATTTCTCCTGGGATTCCTTCCGAGATGCTCCCAAGGATTCAACCTGGGATTCTTTTATTGACTTCTTTCGGTATTTCATCAGGAATTCTTTGTGGAATTCCTCCAGGGGTTTCTTCATAGATTTGTTTAGGTATTTCTCCCGAGATTGGCTCAGGAACTCCTCCTTGGATTCCTTAATTGATATTTTTCCCAGGTTCCATATAGAAATGCCTAACGAGCTTCATTCAGAGATTTTTTCAAAGATGCCTTGTGAGATTACTTCGTAGTTGATTATTTTTCCCAGGATTTTTTCTTTCGACCTGAATTTCTTTTAAAATTTATTCAGGGATTTCTCCTTCTAGGGTTCACTTTAAGAAGTTCTCCTGCGATTCGATTCTTTATAGAATTCTAACATCGAGGAACTAAAAACGACCGCCGCAGTCATTGATTTTCGACTGAAAAACTGACCATGAGACTGATATTTAGCAGACCTGCTATAGACTCAACAATATATGTTGTCGCAAAGTAACAAACGAAAATTGATATTATTAAACATCCGGGATCGAACAATAGACGTTTGCATTGTCAATCAATTCTAGAATGAGTTTAAATAAGCGCGAAAATAACATGAGCGAGTTCTCTTCATCGACTCTCTCTTCTTCAAATTAAAGTGACAAAATGCAAGTATGGTTGCACTTTTTGGTCATAAATCGCTAGGTTGCGATGCAATCTAGCGTCTAAGTGTAAACAAATTCGATTGATTTTGCATCTTGTCTGCGATGATGAGATCGACGATTTGTCATTTTTCACCGATTATTAAATTGCGCTTTGACACCCCTATCGTTTCTTCCGAGAAACGTCACGTTCTACGCTAAATTGAACATGATCAAAACACAACAGGGTGCTGTTGTCATAGCATACGATGCCGCCGTTCCGATGTATGGAAAAACGCGAGGTGACCCATATTGTTAATATAATATATTTGCACTGACGCTTTCCAAGCCTGCCCGAGACTCCTTCTGGCTTTTTTTTTCAGGTATTCTTCCCGAGTTTCATTAAGGAAATCTGTCTGGATATTTTCAGGAACTCCCTCAGAGATTTCTTCTGGGATTTTTTCATTAATTTCTCATATGATCCCTTTGAGGATTTGTTTTTAGAAATGTACCCTGAGTTCCCGTCGAGGATTTTTTAAGATTTCATTGATTCCATTTTAATAGAGATTTTTCCCTAGATTCTTTTGTGTATTTCGTTTAGCATGTTTTTTTTCGGGATTCCTTCAGTGATTTCCTCCTTCCGAATAATTCGTTCGGGATTCCTTCAACGATATTTCTCGGCATTACATCAGGAATTCTCCCCGGAACTCTTCTATTGATTCTTTCCGGAATTCTTTTGGGGATTTTTTTCAAGAATGCATCAGCAGGGATCATTATCAGGAAATCCTCCAGCACTCTGAATGGGTATCTCACGGGGTTCTTTCTGGAATTTCTCTCAGGATTCCTTTAGGAATTCATCTAGTTTAATACATCGATTTAGCTGAATTTGCAAACCTCTTAGCTGATGTTTTCCTACTGAACCCCATACACAAGACGCATATTGATAACGACTATTTATAAATGCATAATAAATTTTCAACAGCACATGTTGAGAAAGATAGTATAATATTTTCCTTAGCATACCGCACTTTGGCGCGCAACTCTGAACTGCATTTTTTTATATATTCTTTCAGCAGAAACAGAGTAGAATCGAGAAAAATACCTAAATGCTTGAAAGAATCAACTTCTTTAATTTCCTTATTCCTAATCAGAAATCGAGAATGTGTTGAAAGGATTGTACAAAGCTCTCGAAATAACATGAACTTTGTTTTGTATTGCATTCAGCAGTGATTCAAAATTCAACCATCGCGCAACAATAATGACAATGTCGCAACCTGTATTTGTAACGATCAATTCTGACTATACATGTCAATGGTTGCTCCTCCGTGATTGATCTGAACTGGTACCAATTGCACTGAGATCCAACTGAATAAGGGGCTGGGACATTCCACTTATTCTCAAAGTGCAATTTCAGCAGCTCATGCATATTTGATCAATAACGGCGCCGGCCAAGTCCTTATAGTCAGCTGGGAAGGGAAAGGAATGTTAAAGTGTACTGGTTGTTGCTACTAGAGACCGAGAGCACTCTGCGTCCCCACAACCCGCACGGACTGGGGTATTTGTTAGACGGAAAGGATGGGAGATCTGGGAGTCACCGTTGGGTCGGTGATGCGATCCATGGATAGGGGTTATTTATAGTGTTCGTGATAGATTGTGTGGTGAATAAGGTCAAGCGGCACAGCACGCTTTGGTTGCATAACTTATAGGCGTTATATATACACTGTGCTGTGAGTAGAAGTTGGAAGGGAGGGAAACGACTTTTTTTCAATTCGTTTCTGGTTCTAGCGATGGCTATGAACATATGAATATACATGAGTTGTATATGTAGAGAAGAGAGAGCGAGAGAAAGTGGATAGAAAGATACAAAGTAGTAGGATGAAAAGGACGGGCCAGGGATTGAACCCATGACCCTCTGCATACGAATCAGAAGCGGTAGCCACTAGACCACCAAGCCCGTCTGACAATGTCGCAACCTGTATTTGTTGCGACAAACAAACCCATGCGACATAAGTTTGTCCCAACTTGAAAATAATGGGATTAACATCGTATACCACGAGTTTAGAGATTTTTAAGCCTTGCATTGTGATTTTCGAACGGTAACTTTGAGTCGGTAAACACCGCAACTCTGGTGAAGCTCTATCATCAAACCGTTTCGACTTTGGGTTAGCAATAATTGATTATTCACGAGTTGAAAAGTACGCAACAAATTCAGCTTCTGTTTTGTCTGCAACAAAAAAATTCGAGATCATGTCATTATCTGTTACCAGTAGGGATAAAGAGTAATCGTCGCACCTTCTTTGTTGCTTGTTTTGTGCCTCTTTTGTCTGACAATTCTCTTCACTGGCATTCAGTGATAGCAAGTTGTTTTGTAAGTATTCACTAACAATATTTAAGTCCTCTTGCATCATGGAAACAATGTCTTGAGCAATTTGACCAGCATAAGAAAAAACAGGATCGTCCGCAAAAGTCTAGTAACTCCATTCAACTCTAAGTTACTCCGAATCTGATCATTCACATATATAAGAATCGGAAGCGATCCCAGGTTACTGCCCTGCGGCACATCGATTGCAACACTGCGCTCACTACTCCAATATCCTTTGATTACGACAGTTTGTTTCCGATTTTGCAGATAGCTGGAGAACAAGTTGTTGGGAAGACCTTGAATTCCACAAGGTTCAAGCTTTTTCCAAAGAAACACATGATCTATTGTATCGAAAACTTTCGACAGATCGAAGAACAAGCAGCCAGCAAAACGGTTTTTTCGATCAATTGTATCGGACAGTGCAAGCACTGCTGTTAGAGTCGAAGAACCCACGCGAAACCGTATTGTTTTGTATAAAAGAAATTGTTTATATCCTTAATTGTTTCTTTTTTCCGTTTTTGAACACCGGATAAACAAACTGCCATCTTGAGGCAATCGGGGTATACTCGAGCGGTGGCAGAATCGTTGAAGGCATCAACAATAATAGTCGACAAAACATCTCGATGGTATACACTAAGGTCTTTTTTTACACGGGGGATACGTCCCGTGTAAAAAAAAAACGTGTAAAAAAAACCGTGTTAATTCGCGAAACCGTGTAAAAAAAACCGTGTTAATTTGAGAAACCGTGTAAAAAAATACCGTGCTAATTCGCGAATTCGTGTAAAAAAAACTAAGGGAAATCTGAAAATATTTGAAATGTCCTCACTTCCAGACATTCGAGGTTTGTTTTAGAGAGTTGATAAGGAAAGGGGGGGGGGGGTAGTAGTAAGGGTTGAATCTAGGGGTTAGTGGGAAAGGGGACAAGGGATGTGTTATGGGGAGCAGAGTGCATATTATTACCAAGGAAGATCGCAACTGATATTTTGGGGTGTTACAGGTCCACGGAGCAAGGTGGTGTAGAGAAAGATGTTCCAGGACACCCAGGAACTTTCGCGAGTAAAGGCTTTAATATCTACGAACGTAATCGATTGATTATTGTTACATCACTGATACTGTTCAACATCCTACAGGTCTACGGAGCATTGTTCTGTAAATAAATAATTTTCAAACATGACCTCCAATTTTGATCTCCGAGAACTTCCGCGAGTAAAGGCCAGAAGATCTACAAACATAGCCAGTTTCTTGCTACATTACCGATGCGTTGTAACATTCCAGAGGTCCATTGAATATTGTACTGAAGAGTATTTATTTCTAAAGATATGCTAGGTCTTCCATGAACTTTCGAGAGTTAAGGCCTGAAGATCTACAAGCGTACTCAATGAATTGTTGTTACGTTTCTAATGCGTTGTAACATGCTACAGGTCCATGAATAATTTTTCTGTAAGGAACTAATTTTCATAGATGTTCTAGGTCCTCTAAGAACTTCCATGAGTTAAGACCTGAAGATCTACAAGCGTTATCAATGGTTTGTTGTCACATTACTGATACAGTGTAGCGTCCGACGGGTCCAGGGAGCCTAGTTCTGTAGAGAAATAATTTCCAAAGATGATCTAGGACCTCCAAGAACTTCCGCAAGTAAAGGCCTCAAGATCTACAAACATTATCAATGGTGTGTTGCCACATTACTGATATAGTGTAGCGTCCTACAGGTCCAGGGAGCATAGTTCTGTAGAGAAATAATTTCCAAAGATGATCTAGGAGCTCCAAGAACTTCTGCGAGTAAAGGCCTTAAGATCTACAAGCGTAATCAATGAATGGTTGTTACATTTCTAAAACGTTGTTACATGCTACAGGTCCATGAACCATTTTTCTGTAAGGAACTAATTTCCACAGATGTTCTAGGTCTTCCAAGAACTTCCATGAGTAAAGGCCTCAATATTTACAAGCGTTATCAATGGTTTATTGTCTCATTACTGATACAGTGTAGCATCCTACAGGTCCAGGGAGTAGTTCTTTAGAGAAATAATTTCCAAAAGTGATCTAGGACCTCCAAGAACTTCCGCGAGTAGTGGCCTTAAGATCTACAAACGTTATCAATGGTGTTTTGTCACATTACTGATATAGTGTAGCGTCCAACAGGTCCAGAGAGCATTTTCAAAGATAATCTAGGACCTCCAAGAACTTCCATGAGTAAAGACCTGAATATCTACACGCGTTATCAATGGTTTGTTGTCACATTACTAATACAGTGTAGCGCCATACAGGCCCAGGAAGCATATTTCTGTAGAGAAATAATTTCCAAAGATGATCTAGGACCTTCAAGAACTTCCGCAAGTAAAGGCTTTAAGATTTATAAGCGCAATCAATGGAAGTTCCCAAGAACATCCGCGAGTATAGACCTGAAGATCTACAAGCGTTATCAATGGTTTGTTGTCACATTACTGATACAGTATAGCGTGCTAAAGGTCCAGGGAGCATAGTTCTGTTGAGAAATAATTGTCAAACATCTTCTAGGTACCCCAAGAACTTCCATGAGTAAAAGCACAATGGATTGTTGTTACAATTGTTGCCCGAAAATAACGTTTCCCGCATAAGAAATCTCCAAATGAATTGTTACAATACTACATTTGGAATTGCGGTCCAATTGTTTACCATAATGCAAATGTTTGAAATTTTTATCCCAATGCCTGCATATCGTGTAGTGATAATCCGAAAAATAACGTTTATTATATACATCACAAGCGTGGTGTTACCAACGATAGTTGTTTGTTAAGGTCTATATACGCAAGAGTACTTGAAAGACCCAAAGCATTCTTGACAATCAAGACTCTACAGAACTTTTGCTTCGTGGTCGTGCGGCTAAGGTCACCAAGCCTTTAGTCGCATCGTGCTAAGGAGCGCGGGTTCGATTCCCGCCGCAGCTGTCAGGAAAAGTTTTTGGCTGTGCCACTGGGCGTTGCATGCTAGTCCGTTGTTTAGTGTCGTGCTTCCTTCAAAGAGCAAATAATTCACTGGAAGCATTAAACGTGTCCGTGTCTTTTCAACTGTCTTCTATGGACCTGTAGGACGTTGCACCGCATCAGTAATGCAACAAAAGTCCATTGATTATGCTTATTGATCTTAAGACCTTTACTCGCGAAAGATATTGGATTACCTAGAAAATCTTTGAAAATAACTTCTCTATAGAACCATGCTCCAGGAAGTTCGTGGATGCCCTAGAATAACCTTGAAAACAACATCTCTTCAGAGCTATGCTCCATGGGCCTGTAGAATGTTACACCGTATCAGTAATGTGACTACAATCCATCGATTACGCTTGTAGATCTTAAGGCCTTTATTCGCAAAAGTTTTTGGATGCCCTAGAATATCCTTGAAAACAACATCTCTTCAGAACTATGCTCCATGGACATGGCGAACCAGCCAAGGGCTGAAAGTCCTTTAATAAAGACAAATCAATCAATCAATCCATGGACATGTTGGATGTTACACCGTATCAGTAATGTAACAGCAATCCATCGATTACGCTGTAGATCTTAAATGCCACTACTCGCGGAAGTTCTTGGATTCCCTAGAATATCATTGAAAATTAATTCTCTTTAGAACTATGCTCCATGGGCCTGTATGATGTTACACCGTATCAGTAAAGTGACTACAATCCATCGATACACTTGTAGATCTTAAGGCCACTATTCGCGGAAGTTATTGGATGCCCTAGAATATCCTTGAAAACAACATATCTTCAGAACTATGCTCCATGGACATTTAGGATGTTACACTGTATCAGTAATGTAACAACAATCCATAGATTACGCTGTAGATATTAAGGCCACTACTCGCGGAAGTTCTTGGATACCCTAGAGTATCCTTGAAAATTACTTCTCTTCAGAACTATGCTCCATGGACCTGTAGGATGTTGTACTGCATCAATAATATAGTAACAATTAATTGATTACGCTCGTAGATTTTCAGGCCTGAACTCTAGGAAGTTCTTGGAGGTCGTAGAATATCTTTGAAAACTACGTCTCTACAGAACTATGCTCTAAGGACCTGTTGGATGTTGCACCGTATCAGTAATGTGACTACAATCCATCCATTACGCTTGTAGATCTTAAGGCCTTTATTCGCGGAAGTTATGGGATGCCCTAGAATATCCTTGAAAACAACATCTCTTCAGAACTATGCTCCATGGACATGTAGGATGTTACACCGTATCAGTAATGTAACAACAATCCGTCGATTACGCTGTAGATCTTAAGGCCACTACTCGCGGAAGTTCTTGGATGCCCTAGAATATCCTTGAAAATTACTTCTCTTCAGAACTATGCTCCATGGACCTGTAAGATGTTATGCCGCATCAATAATATAGCAACAATTAATTGATTACGCTCGTAGATTTTCAGGCCTGTACTCTCGGAAGTTATTGGAGATCTTAGAATATCTTTTAAAACTACGTCTCTACAGAACTATGCTCTAAGGACCTGTAGGATGTTGCACCGTATCAGTAATGTGACTTCAATCCATCGATTACGCTTGTAGATCTTAAGACCTTTATTCGCGGAACTTCTAGGATGCCCTAGAATATCCTTGAAAATTACTTCTCTTCAGAACTATGCTCCATGGACCTGTAGGACGTTACACCGTATCAGTAATGTAACAACAATCCATCGATTACGCTGTAGATCTTAAGGCCACTACTCGCGGAAGTTTTTGGATGCCCTAGAATATCCTTGAAAATTACTTCTCTTCAGAACTATGCTCCATGGACCTGTAAGATGTTATACCGCATCAATAATATAGCAACAATTAATTGATTACGCTCGTAGTTTTTCAGGCCTGTACTCTCGGAAGTTATTGGAGATCTTAGAATATCTTTGAAAACTACGTCTCTACAGAACTATGCTCTAAGGACCTGTAGGATGTTATACCGCATCAATAATATAGCAACAATTAATTGATTACGCTCGTAGTTTTTCAGGCCTGTACTCTCGGAAGTTATTGGAGATCTTAGAATATCTTTGAAAACTACGTCTCTACAGAACTATGCTCTAAGGACCTGTAGGATGTTATACCGCATCAATAATATAGCAACAATTAATTGATTACGCTCGTAGATTTTCAGGCCTGAACTCTCGGAAGTTCTTGGAGGTCCTAGAATATATTTGAAAACTACGTCTCTACAGAACTATGCTCTAAGGACCTGTAGGATGTTGCACCGTATCAGTAATGTGACTACAATCCATCGATTACACTTGTAGATCTTAAGACCTTTATTCGCGGAAGTTCTAGGATGCCCTAGAATATCCTTGAAAATTACTTCTCTTCAGAACTATGCTCCATGGACCTGTAGGACGCTGAACCATACTCCAGAAATCATCTTTAGGAAAACCGCCATTTAACCCCTCCTAGCCCCCCATATATTAACCCCCCCCCCCTTCAACAAGCAGAGCCCCCCCTCCACACATCCCTTTCCTGCAGACCTCTTACATCATCATCCGCCTCCACCTCATACCACTTTTCAACTCCCTTGCAACCCTTTCCCATAAATCCCCTTTCTTCCTTTTAGTAAGAGTTCCCTTCTAGACACTTAGCGCGAGAAAGTTGAAAAAACCGTGTTAATTCGCGAATACGTGTAAAAAAACCCTAATTAATCCACCTAGCGGTGATGGTGCCTTTCACGTGCTTTAAAATATCCTTTCAACAAAACTCGAGCGACATGTAGATGACATTGACATAAATACAAAATGAAAACTACTTGCTAAATCTACTCAATATGGATACATTTTATATTAGCATAACATCCAATATTCAGAAAATATAAGACAACGATCCAAAACTCAAACCAAACAAGTGTCATGAAGCCGCAAAATTTTGAAACGTCATTTTAGATTTTCCGGTCATCATTTTATGACTCCGGATATCTACCCCAACTAAACTAACCGCCATCTTGAACAATGAGACACCATCTTGGATGTTCTGGTATTCATTTTTGGACTCTGCACCTAAAATTATATAAAATAGTCGCCGTATTGAATTTTGGCACGTCTTTTATGATTTTCTGGTTACCAGTTTTGAACGAAAACCGACATTCTTCCTAATTCAAACTATAGTCATATTGTAGACCTTGTGAAACAGCGTACAGCTTGGGTTCTCTGATAACAAATTTTGAATTCTGGACATATTTTCATACAAAATATGTCCATAATGCAAGAATTAAAAATCCTATAAAATGGGTACTAACTTGAATACTGGGCCATTATCTTGGACTTTGGACCGCTGTTTTGGATACTCTGGTGGACTTCAAGCAAATTTCCCATACCAAATACACTTATTTTACATAGTTTTAGAGCTCAAAATTCCTTAAAACAGCCACCATCTTCTGTTTACGCGATCAAATTCTTATTTTTCCATTCAACGTTGACCAATCCTGCTATAACTTTACACCTTAGGAATCTGAAATGGTACGGTTTGATGAGATCGCTTTAGTTTTGTCTATATTTTGTTCTCATATATGAGAACTTAGACCTATTCGTCATTGTTGTTTATACCTTATGTTTATCAGACCATTAAACAAAGCCACGATTTAATTTTTCACATGAACGTTGGTTCTGCTACACAACAGCTAGTTTCTAATGTGATCTAAGGCTATTTTCTTGCTAACCGTTCATTAGATTATCAAAAAATATGCGATCTGATGTGTCGCATGTATGGGTTTGGTTCATTTTTATACTTGGTAATTTCCGGTGGGATAGCCGGATCTGATTCCATGAGTCGTGGACCATGACACTACCGGTTGTCCCAATTATGGTCTGAGAATATTTTATTGCTATTTATTCACCTTTACCTAATCACCGCGATTTGATATATCGCATGAATGGGTTTGCTTCACTTTTACTTCTAACCACTTTCGAAGCCAAAGCTGAACCCGCAACACTACCGGGAATCTAATGTGGTCTGACCCTATTTTTCCATCAGGTTGTCGATAAGTTGTGATCAGTCTTCGTTCTACTGCTCGTGTTGTGTGTAGGTAAGAGGTAACGATAGCGCACGAATGTAACAAAGCCGACTGACACCCGACTGCGGCAACGAAATGAAGGTAGTAAAAAGTTTCGAATGTTTACAAGACTGGTCGTGATTTGATGTACCGCATCCATGGGTTTGGTTAAATTTTACATTTTACTACCCGGATCTGATTCCGGGTAACTATCGGCTGAACCAAATATGGTCTAACATTATTGTCTTGTTAACTGCTCATCGGTTAACCAAAAACGCTGCAAATGAATTAACTACATCGGCTGTTTTCCTACTCTCCACAACGACCAATGTGGCGCTAGTTTCTATGCGCGAAAAATCGCTAAAAGTAAATCGCAAAAATATTGTATGGCGAATAGCATCTAAAGGCAAATTTATCGAAGTGGAATACATTATTCGAAAAAATATTTAGTAGTGGTTGTGCACAATGGTGACTACTATTAAGCCTACCAAATATTTTTTCAGTTAAAACTTTCTATTTGAAGTAATTCAAGTTTAGATGCTTTTCACCATACAAAATAAAATGGATTTACTCCTGCTGATCAACTGTGGGTGAGCGCCAAGCGGGTAGTCCATTGAAGGTGTCACATGCAGGGTTTGACAATTTCGACGGGACTCTCTGAACCAATTCCGGACCACTACCAGTGACGTAAGGCTATTTTATAGCTAACTGCTCATCAGGTTATCGCAAAAACCACGATTTGATGTGTCACATGCCTGGATTTGGTTCACTTTTACATTTGGCATCTTCCGGCCACTCAAAACCGATTCCGAAACACTTGCTGACCGTTCATTAGGTAATCCAAAAAGCCGCTAATTGATGTGACGCATGTACGGGTTTGTTTCTCTTCCAGATTTAACCACTTCGGCGGGAACCCCGGAACGGGTTCCGGAACACTACTGGTTCAGATATGATCTGAGATGGTTTTCCTGCGCATTGTCCATCAGGTCATCGAAAATGCCGTGGTTTGATGTGTCGCGTGTATGGGTTTGGTTCAATTGTATATTTGGCCACTTCCAGCGGGACGCCTAGAACCGGTTCCGGAACACTACCGGTTCAGGTATGGTCTGAGATGATTTTCCGGCTCATTATCCATCAGGTCATCGAAAATGCCGTGGTTTGATGTGTCGCTTGCATGGGTTTGGTACAATTGTATATTTGGCCAATTACAGCGGGACGCCCAGAACCGGTTCGGGAACACTACCGGTTCAGATATGGTCTGAGACTATTTTCCTGCTTACCGCTCATCAGGTTATCGAAAATGCCGTGGTTTGATGTGTCGCGTGTATGGGTTTAGTTCAATTGTATATTTGGCCACTTCCAGCGGAACGCCTAGAACCGGTTCCGGAACACTACCGGTTCAGGTATGGTCTGAGATGATTTTCCGGCTCATTATCCATCAGGTCATCGAAAATGCCGTGGTTTGATGTGCCGCATGCATGGGTTTGGTTCAAATGTATATTTGGCCACTTCCAGCGGGACGCCTAGAACCGGTTTCGGAACACTACCCGTTCAGATATGATCTTAGACTATTTTTCTGCTTACCGCTCATCAGGCTATCGAAAATGCCGTGGTTTGATGTGTCGCATGCATGGGTTTGGTTCAATTGTATATTTGGCCACTTCCAGCGGGACGACTAGAACCGGTTCCGGAACACTACCGGTTCAGATATGATCTGAGATGATTTTCCTGCTCATTGTCCATCAGGTCATCTAAAATGCCGTGGTTTGATGTGTCGCTTGCATGGGTTTGGTACAATTGTATATTTGGCCAATTACAGCGGGACGCCCAGAACCGGTTCGGGAACACTACCGGTTCAGATATGGTCTGAGACTATTTTCCTGCTTACCGCTCATCAGGTTATCGAAAATGCCGTGGTTTGATGTGTCTCATGCATGGGTTTGGTTCACTTTGATATTTGCCACTTCCGGCGGGACACCCGGAACCGGTTCCGGAACACAACCGGTTCAGATATGGTCTTAGACTATTTTTCTGCTTACCGCTCATCAGGTTATCGAAAATGCCGTGGTTTGATGTGTCGCATGCATAGGTTTGATGCATTTTCATATCTGGTCCCTTCCTGGGGTACCGTTCCGGAACACCTAAATGGCCATATCTCCGGAACGGCTGAACCGATCCGAACCATTTTCAATAGGAAACAATGGGACCAGATTCCGCGTCGAATGAACCGTCGGTCATTGAAATCGGATGAGGTTTACTGCCAAAAAGTGATGTGAGTTTTTTTGTACACACACATACACACACACACACATACACACACACAGACATCACCTCAATTCGTCGAGCTGAGTCGATTGGTATATAAGACTTGACCCCTCCGGAGGCTCTATCAAATTTTCGTTTTTGGAGTGAACATATAGCCTTTCGGTACACCTTGGTGTACGAGAAAGGCAAAAAACCGTGTAAATTCGCGAAACCGTGTAAAAAAAGCCGTGTAAAAAAAACCGTGTAAAAAAAAACCGTGTAAAAAAAGACCTTAATGTACCGCATTTAGTTCACTGGGCTGCGCACGCAGTCTTCATAAGTGCGAAAACATAAATAAAAGTGCGCGATTGCATCCAATCAAGTTGATGTCTTCGGCGCACTATTTCTTCGATCTATGCAGAATAAGTACCCGGAAGACACCAAGTTATAACTTCTAATCTATAGATTTGATGCAATCACGCACTTTTATTTGGGTTTTCGCACTGGTGAAAACTAGTGCGATAGTCCAGTGGTCAACTAAAGGCGCTATATTTTGAAGCAGAAATTGGCAATCCATCAAATCCGGTTGCTTTGGAACCATCTAGATTTAAAATTTTAGTCCACATTTCATCTGCAGTTGTGGGATTTAGGAAGAAACTGTTTGATACCTCCCGGATAGTGCCGTGAAGATTGATGATATTGGACGACGATAGTTTTTCAGCTAGCTGATATTGATACCCAATTGACGTGAAGTATTCATTGAAGGTGTTGTAGTCCCGCGCAGTGTTGAGAACATTCCTATCGTCGATATTGAGCACGAATCTTCGCCCAGTAGACCATTATTGCGCTTCCAGAGTTTTTTGGGACTTCTGGCATTCAGAAATTGGTTATAATACTCCTTAGCTTTCGATTTTGCAACAGCAAGTTTTTTATTAGCTTGTTTCAAAATTTCACCAAATCGATCGTCAGTACTGTTCCTTTTCCACTTCTTTAGAGCAGTATCCCTCGCATGACATAAAATGTTCTCTCGTTAGGGCTCACATTGCACCAGTTGTACGTTGTCAGGAATTCACTGAACTGTCTATCAACAACTTGGTAGTACTAGTGGATAATAAATTTTGTCAGAGTACACTTGCGATAGATGGCAACATTGGGCTTCAGAGAAGTCAGAACATAGTTGTGGTTACTGAATGCACAGTTGATTGTATAATTTGTTGTTCTATTTAAGTTTTCCGCACGCGAAATAGTATGGTCAAGGATATTGTTACTTAGAGGTCTGGTTATTAAAGTGTTTGTAACTACCATTGCATAGGACTGCAGAAGTTCCAAGTATTCTTCCGAAGCACGATTTTCACGGTTGATTGCCACGTTCATATCGCCAAGAATAAATACTGGCTCGGAGAGGTTTGACAACGACATAATTTGTTCAAAAATTGTACACCAGTAGGACCAGTTATCAGTTTTTGCCACTAACCCACTGCCCCCTTTCCAGGTCAAAGCCATCTACGTGGCGCTGATGATCCGCCGCGTCATGGCCGCCGAAGTGGACAAATCGGCCGTGGACGATCGCGACTATTACGGCAACAAACGGCTGGAACTGGCCGGTTCGTTGCTCTCGCTCATGTTCGAAGATCTGTTCAAGCGCTTCAACTGGGAACTGAAGATGATCGCCGACAAGAACATCCCGAAGATCAAGGCGGCCCAGTTCGACGTGGTGAAGCACATGCGGGCGGCGTTGATCTCCACCGGGCTGGAGACGGCCATTTCCACCGGTAATTGGACCATCAAGCGGTTCAAGATGGAACGGGCCGGGGTGACGCAGGTTCTTTCGAGGTTGAGCTACATATCGGCGCTGGGAATGATGACCAGGGTGAACTCGCAGTTTGAGAAGACACGGAAGGTTTCCGGTCCGCGATCGCTACAGCCCAGTCAGTGGGGTATGCTTTGTCCTTCGGATACACCGGAAGGAGAAGCTTGCGGGTTGGTGAAGAATCTGGCGTTGATGACCCATATCACGACTGAGGTGGATGAAGAACCGGTGATTCGGCTGGCTTACAATTCAGGGGTAGAGGACATTCGTTTACTGGGAGGCGAGACCATCAATAATCCGAAGGTTTTCATGGTGTTCATCAACGGTAATATATTGGGAGTGACGATCGGATACAAACGGCTGGTTGAAGTATTCCGCATGATGAGAAGAAAGGGTCTGATCGGATCGTTTGTATCGATTCACACATCTTTCACGCAGCGATGCGTTTATATTCACACGGATGGTGGTCGCCTTTGTCGACCGTACATAATTGTCCAAAATGGAAGGCCTCTGGTTCAGCAGGAGCACATCGAACAGCTGAAGATCGGATTGCGGAAGTTCGACGACTTCCTGCATGATGGCTTGATCGAATATCTGGATGTAAATGAGGAAAACGACTCATTCATAGCATACCAGGAGACAGATATTGATCCGGAGAAGACAACTCACTTGGAAGTGGAACCATTCACTTTACTGGGAGTTTGTGCTGGATTGGTTCCGTATCCCCATCATAATCAGAGTCCTCGTAATACCTATCAATGTGCTATGGGTAAACAAGCTATGGGAATCATCGGATACAATCAGAAGAACCGGATCGACACCCTTATGTACAACATCGTTTACCCGCAGACTCCGATGGTACGATCAAGAACGATTGAGCTGACCAACTTCGACAAGCTTCCGGCAGGCCAGAACGCCACCGTTGCAGTCATGAGTTATTCCGGCTATGATATCGAAGATGCCCTGATCCTCAACAAAGCTTCCATCGATCGCGGCTACGGTCGCTGTCTCGTCTACAAGAACAGCAAATGTACGATCAAGCGTTATAGCAACCAAACCTTCGACCGTATCATGGGCCCCATGAAAGACTCCCTTACCAACAAGATCATCTTCAAGCACGAATGTCTCGACACCGACGGAATCATATCCCCCGGGGAAAAAGTCCTCTCCAAGCAGACCATGGTCAACAAGGAGATGCCCGCCGTCAAATCTACCAATCCCATCGAGCAGAAGGAAGCCGGCCAACAGCCGATCACGTACAGTCCGGTCCCGATCACCTACAAGGGCACCGAACCCAGCTACATCGAGAAGGTCATGGTGTCGACCAACAACGAGGAGGAGTTCCTGGTCAAGATCCTGTTGCGGCAAACTCGTCGGCCGGAGATTGGGGACAAATTCAGTTCTCGGCACGGTCAAAAAGGTAAATTTCTGCAAAAACCCACAATTGCCCCTTATTTAGTAATACAGGTTGTAAATTACCTGTAATATCTAAGAAATCAAGGATTCCCTTTTAAAAATCTGAGAATTGTACTAGAATTTCATCAAAGCATATGTATTCCATACTCTTTTTTTTCCTCAGGTGTAACCGGGCTGATCGTCGAGCAGGAAGATCTTCCCTTCAACGATTATGGAATGTCGCCGGATATGGTCATGAATCCTCATGGTTTTCCCTCGCGTATGACGGTCGGCAAAACGCTGGAACTCCTTGGTAGTAAGGCAGGCGTTTTGGAAGGAAAGTTCCACTACGGCACCGCTTTCGGTGGATCCAAATGTCAAGACCTTCAGGATGAACTGTTCCGCAATGGATTCAACTTCCTCGGAAAGGACATTTTCTACTCGGGAATAACCGGCGAACCACTGGAGATGTACATCTACTCCGGCCCGGTCTACTACCAAAAACTGAAGCACATGGTCCAAGATAAGATGCATGCCCGAGCGCGTGGCCCACGTGCGGTTCTGACTCGGCAACCGACACAAGGTCGTAGTCGAGAAGGTGGTCTTCGTCTCGGCGAGATGGAACGGGATTGTTTGATTTCCTACGGAGCTTCCATGCTGATCATGGAAAGACTGATGATTTCGTCCGATGCGTTCGATGTGGACGTCTGTAACGTGTGCGGACGGTTGGCATACTCGTCCTGGTGCCACAACTGTCGGTCTTCGGCCAGTGTGTCGAAGATTTCCATGCCCTACGCCTGTAAGTTGCTGTTCCAGGAACTGACCAGCATGAACATCGTTCCACGGTTGAAGTTGAAGAATTATTAGGGTAAGTTTTTGATAGTTATACTTATTTTTGCTTTGTTCGTTCACCAAAATAAGATGAATTATAATAATAATAATCAGAATTTTATTCATCCGAAACCAACAATGGGTGATCAGAAATATTATTCTATTTACCTTACCTTACCGGTCAGACGAAGGCCTGAGTGTCCTCTGCTGTACGTAGGAGTCGTCTCCAGTCTACTCGGTCCATGACTGTGTGTCTCCAGTTCTGACTCTGCGAAAGGTCCGCAAATCATCCTGCACTTGGTCGACCCATCTAGCTCGCAGCGCACCACGTCTTCTTGTACCGGTCGGATGGCTCTCGAGAACTATTTTAGTCGGGATGCTATCCGACATCCTGATGTCGTGACCCGCTAGTGGTTCATTCGCCTTCTCCAAGTTCCGTCTTCCATCTGCACTCTGTCGTAGATGGTACGCAACACCTTTCGTTCGAAAACTCCAAGGGTGCGTTGGTCTTCTGCACGTAGGGTCCATGCTTCGTGCCCATAGAGGACGACCGGTCTAATCAGCGTTTTGTAGATAGTTATCTTGGTGTGACGGCGAAATTTGTTTGATCGTAGAGTTCTGCGGATTCCAAAGTAAGCTTGATTTCCTGCCACAATGCGTCTCTGACTTTCTCTGCTGGTGTCGTTGTCGGCGGTCACCAGTGAGCCTAAGTACACGAATTCTTCAATCGCCTCGATTTTATCACCATCGATAGAAATTCAAGGTGGTGGGCGCGGTGATTCCTCCTTGGAGCCCTTCGCAGGGTGGCCACCCTGTCGGGAATTTCGGGAAAACCGGGAAAAGCTCGGGAATTCGAAACCACCGGGAAAAAGTCGGGAAAACCTCGGGAATAGTTGATAGCCATCGGGAATTTCCAACATTCTAAAATTTGTACAGTCTCCAGAAGCATACGTACGAGAATCTGTGGGAAATGCAGTCAACAACTGTTGAACTATATAACGTAGTGGGTGAACTGGCGTAAAAACCATTCTTGGAAATTTATATCTTGTCGTTGAGTCATGACAATTTAAGTTAATCATAGTGATGTTACCTAACATCACAATTTGAACAATTTCAAAGATATTCTAAAGAACATTCTGGTGGAAAGACTGGTTGAGGTTGAGACACATTCAAACATTTATAGATTCATATGTCACTTATGCATTTCAGAATGTATATGTTTCTGAAAAAATAAAGCGTTTAATAAAAGTTTTATAAAACATAACAAGAATTATAACTTCTTTCTAAAAATATCCTTGTACAATCTCTAGGAGATTTTTTTTTTATTTTATCTGTATTAACGAGATTTTTAGCCCTAGGCTAGTTCATCTCGGGATGGGACCCATAATTTACTCACATTTTGCGAGTTTGTCGGGACTGGGATTCGATCCCAGGTCCTCTAGGAGAATATTTGATATAGCCTTTGTCCTTTGAGCGAAAAGTCTTCGAGAAATTTGGATAGGGTGCTGATAATTTTTTTAATGAATGAATAAATTGCCCCAAGAATAAATTAAAATTAAAAATTATGAAATTGTGGACGAGTAATTCTGGTGAAAACATTTTTACAATTTAAAAATAGTTAGTGAAAAACAATTGAAAGAATGTCAATTTCTTGATTTTGCTTTGGCTGACCAAGCCATGTGGGAAATTACACTGTTGAAAATGCTTTGACATCCATGTGCACAACAGAACATGTGCTCGATGAACAAATTGAGATTTGAAATTATGAAAAGAAATCCACGTACTCCGGTGAGACTCGAACTCACGACTCCCAATTCGCTAGACGGGCGCTTCTATTCCTTCAAGCTACGGAGTCACTCGACTATCTCCGTCGCCAGCAGGCCTAGAACTGAACTCGATTCCACAATCGCACATGGTTATCTTCTTTTCACAATCCAAACCCCCTTCGGATGGGATTAGATGAACATCTAACACATTGTCTGTTGTGCACATGTATGTCAAAGCGGGAGAGGAAGTTATTTTTAATTGTCGAGAGCTTCGGGCACTGCCTTCCAATCACTTATTGGTATGGCAATTAGTGTGCAGTCGGAGTTCTAGGCCTGCTGGCGACGGAGATAGTCGAGTGACTCCGTAGCTTGAAGGAATAGAAGCGCCCGTCTAGCGAATTGGGAGTCGTGAGTTCGAGTCTCACCGGAGTACGTGGATTTCTTTTCATAATTTCAAATCTCAATTTGTTCATCGAGCACATGTTCTGTTGTGCACATGGATGTCAAAGCATTTTCAACAGTGTAATTTCCCACATGGCTTGGTCAGCCAAAGCAAAATCAAGAAATTGACATTTGTAAGGTGCTACGGTCACCCTTACCGTATTCGGTCGGCCGAGGACCGACCCGTCGAGAGTCCGACTGCACACTAATTGCCATACCAATAAGTGATTGGAAGGCAGTGCCCGAAGCTCTCGACAATTAAAAAATAACTTCCTCTCCCGCTTTGACATACATGTCAAAAGTTTCTTTTCAATCATGTTCAAAGTTTCTTTGATTTATTATCTTTTGAATGAGGCCTAGGGTTTTGAAATCGGACGCAAATTGGCGAAGATATGGGCCTAAAAAAATGACATGTTTTTGAGGGGGTGACCCCAAACTTTTGATCGGGAGTGTACGTTTCCGCCATCGTCTCAAATTCACATACTATAATATCAATAGCATCAGCGAAACCAAGCAGTTGAACAGACTTCGTGAAAAGCGTTCCACTTTATCCCCGTTCTCCTTATTACATCTTCTAAGGGGATGTTAAACAGCAAGCACGAAAGACCATCACCTTGCCGTAACCCTACGAGAGATTCGAAGGGACTCGAGAGTATCCCTGATACTCGAACTACGCACATCATTCGATCCATCATCGCCTTGATCAATCGTATCAGTTTATCCGGGAATCCGTATTCGTGCATAATCTGCCATAGCTGTTCTCGATCGATTGTATCATACGCCGATTTGAAATCGATGAACAAGTGATGTGTGGGCACGTTGTATTCGCGGCATTTCTGCAACACCTGGCGGATGGTGAACATCTGGTCCATTGTAGCGCGTTCACCCATGAATCGAGCCTGATATTGCCCCATGAATGCTCTTGCAATCGGTGATAGACGGCGGCATAAAATTTGAGAGAGTACCTTGTAGGCAGCGCTCAGTAGTGTGATCGCTCGATAGTTCCCGCAATCCAACTTGTCGCCCTTTTTGTAGATGGGACACACAATACCTTCCATCCACTCCTCCGGTAATACTTCCTCCTCCCAAATCTTGGTAATGACCCAATGTAGTGCTCTCACCAGTGCTTCTCCACCGTATTTTAGAAGCTCGCTTGGTAGTTGATCTGCTCCAGCGGCTTTGTTGTTTTTTAACCAACTCCTCCTCTTGAACGTTAGGAGCTGGAAATCTTTCGTCCTGCGCACGTACTCCTAGATCTGTTACCACGCCACCTTCGGTGCTTGCAACGTCTCTACTGAGGTGCTCATCGTAATGCTTTCGTCACCTCTCGACCACCTCACGCTCGCTCGTGAGAAGATTCCCGTGATTATTTGGGCACATGTCGGCATGTGGCACAAAGCCTCTGTACGAAAGTGGTTCAGTTTATTGTAAAACTTCCGTGTGTCCTTAACGCGGTACACCTCTTCAATCGCTTTGCGATCTCGTAATTCCTGCTGGCGCTTCTTCATCCGGAAGACTGAGTTCTGCCTGTTCCGCGCCTGTCTGTCTCCCTGAAATCTTGGCCCTGAAACAATCGTGTTGTAGTAATACGTGGAATGTGTCATCCTCATTGTAAGTTACACATCCGAAATAAGAAATTACACAATAAAGAACATTAAATTTTCATTTATTCAAAATGCTTCGTAATAACAAAAACAATATCCTAAATTTCCTTGACCTGATTAATGGTTATACCGCCAGGCTTACGTTTATGATAATAAATTACAATTACAATTACAATCAACGACTTCCGGCCACCTTCTTGAAATACTTCTCATCGATAGTTTTACAAAATTTGGTCAAATTTTTGAATTGGTTAATCGTCACCGCTAGAATATTGTTCGGCAGCGTGATGGTGAAAATACTGAACAGATGCCCAAACACCAAAGCGTCCAGTTCGGTTGGTCTGTAAAAGAAAGCATGATCAACTAATATCTACTTTTAACAATATACACGTTCAGGACATACTCATCGCCGTAAAAATACTTCTTATCGCCAAGCTGCATACTCAAAGACGTACAAAGTTTTTCCACCTTTTCCACCACCTCGTCCAGGGTGATGTTCAGGAAGTCGGCCACTCCTAGCTGACGGCGCACGGCCATCTGCTTGCGCCAGTTCTGGATGTGATTCAGAGGGAAGGGATAAACACTTCCGTTCCGTTGGCGGGTCAACTTCTGCAGCACCTCCGGATCAACCCAGCTGATGTATTGCTAGATGAAAAAATGATGAAATAATCAATATCGTTAGTACTATTCTACACAGGAGCGAGACAATCGGCATAAGGCCCATTTGGCATAATGGACATTTCTAATAATAGAAATGCATCATTTTTCATATGGCAAATGAATATACACCAACTGAGAGCTTCCCTTGGAGCTTGCTCTGTCAATGACCATAGTCCCAGTCAAGGGAATTTTCCTTTGCGGAGAAGTTCCTGCATCAACCGGGAATCGAATCTATCACCTTCACCATGGTTTTGGTAATACCCGTGCCCTTATCACATCGGCTATGTGGACCCTCAACCTACTCACCTCAGCATTGGTGAAAATTTGCTCCACCAGACACAGATGGGCCCGCATGTCGTCCTTCTGTTCGGCCGTCAGGTGCTTCGTCAGCGACAGGCTTTTCAACTCGACGAAGCTCAGGATGTGCTCAAACTCGGCATAGGTGTAGTTCTCCACGCGAAGGACCGGCAGCTTCGTGCGCTTGCCTCCGGGGGACATGAATTCGGCATTCGCCCGCTGATCCACCACGAACGGCAGGTTCAACATGGTTAGGTAAGTGCGCACGGCCAAACAGCTGGCGTTTTCGGCCAGCAGGATTTGTTCCTCCTCATAGGGCTGGTAGAGATGTGCTTGCTGGGGCCACGGCTGAGATGCTACGTTTTGGGAAAAGTTTTGGATGGTGAGGTATTGGATGTTCGGTGCTTTGCTTTCAGACAGGTTGATACTTACCGATGGTTTCGTTCTTCAAGTATTCGCTTGTGATTGCACTCATTTCGATTTATTTAATAACGTTGCAGTGTCAGAAGTTTAGGAAATACTTGTTTTTTAATACAAGTCCTGTACGAAGATTAAAAATCTGACGACTACGCAGTCACAACAAAGTTACATAAAACAAAAAGGAAAGAAATAAACAAAAAAAAACACCAACAAATGTGACAGCGAAAAACCCGAAAAGGATAAACAAATGCTGCCCGAGTAAAATAAACCTCAGAAAACTTGCATACAAGACAATATAAGAAATCTTGTGCGTGAACTGCATTTTCAAAGACTCTCTGTCTCCGTGAATTGGGTATTTAAATTTTGAAAATTGTATTGATTTTTTGATTTTATACGAAAGAGCACCTTTTTCTGAGCCTCTATGATTTTTTTTTTCATATTAAACTTTATTTTGGTACCCAAAATCAATTTCAAAGAATTTTTTGAAATCACCTTTTGACATCTGTGCAACTGTTTGACAGCTCCGCCCAGTACAAACTGCAACAAGGGGTGATTCGACAAATCACTCCCATTCAAACTTTAAATTGATTTTTAAATAGGTTCCCGTGCTTCAAAATTCATGAAAATTTGGATTTCGGCTCAGTTTGACATACAGATTCAGAATATCGAACTAACTCAATACCGTTAGAGAAGCCAAATAAAAATATGTACAGTAGACGTTCGCTTGGTGCAAACGGTTTAACTGCAATGCTTTTTAGCTGCAAGTCCGCTAAGTGCAACAATTTTGCAGTTATCGCACCGCTATCTGTCAAAAACGAAACGTCAACAGAGTTGCAATGTTTTTCGGATGCACTTCACCTGCATTGCGATGTTTTTGAGTGCATTCTGGCTGCGTCCAACAGCATTTGACAACTGTTTGACGGCTGTCAGTCGTTGCAGTTAGCGAATTTCATTCGGTAACTGAAACGTAAACATGTTGCACTTATCGAACGTCTACTGTACACTGAACGGTGGCTTGCGGTGAAAATTACTATTCAATTTAAATACACAACGCCACTAAATTTGTGCAGACCAATTCTTCTCACATCAACCGGTTCGATAGCCGAGTGGTAGCGTGCGAGCCTGGTGATGTCAAGGTTCTTGGTTCGAATCCGGTTGCCAGCAGAAACTTTTTTTAATTGAAAATCGAGTCCATGGTAAAATTGAAAACATAATTCTGTTGAATTGAAACGAAACTCGGTCTGCACCAAGTTGTGCAGAACTCTGCACAAAAATGCCCTGTACTGTGCACAAGGATGGGAACACTCACTTGCAGAGAGTTACACTCACTTGATGTTTTCTCAGCTCAGAAGCGTGCAATCAAGAAATGATGTATGGACTTTTGCCTTGTGATTTTATCTAAAAGTTTGCCGAATAGAGTAGGGGTCGCACACGCATACCAAAGTCGTGAAGGAGCTGCGAAGGCAACTCTCCACGAGGTGAATGTAAATTACACTCACCTCGTGGAGAGTCGCTTTTACAGCTCTGTCACGACTTTGGTATGTGTGTGCGATAGCTACTCTATTCGGCAAACTTTTAGACAAAACCACAAGGCAAAAGTCGTCCATACATCATTTCTTGATTGCACGCTTCTGAGCTGAGAAAACATCAAGTGAGTGTAAATCTCTGCAAGTGAGTGTTCCCATCCTTGTGCACAGTACAGGGCATTTTTGTGCAGAGTTCTGCACAACTTGGTGCAGACCGAGTTTCGTTTCAATTCAACAGAATTATGTTTTCAATTTTACCATGGACTCGATTTTCAATTAAAAAAAGTTTCTGCTGGCAACCGGATTCGAACCAAGAACCTTGACATCACCAGGCTCGCACGCTACCACTCGGCTATCGAACCGGTTGATGTGAGAAGAATTGGTCTGCACAAATTTAGTGGCGTTGTGTATTTAAATTGAATAGTAATTTTCACCGCAAGCCACCGTTCAGTGTACAGTAGACGTTCGATAAGTGCAACATGTTTACGTTTCAGTTACCGAATGAAATTCGCTAACTGCAACGACTGACAGCCGTCAAACAGTTGTCAAATGCTGTTGGACGCAGCCAGAATGCACTCAAAAACATCGCAATGCAGGTGAAGTGCATCCGAAAAACATTGCAACTCTGTTGACGTTTCGTTTTTGACAGATAGCGGTGCGATAACTGCAAAATTGTTGCACTTAGCGGACTTGCAGCTAAAAAGCATTGCAGTTAAACCGTTTGCACCAAGCGAACGTCTACTGTACATATTTTTATTTGGCTTCTCTAACGGTATTGAGTTAGTTCGATATTCTGAATCTGTATGTCAAACTGAGCCGAAATCCAAATTTTCATGAATTTTGAAGCACGGGAACCTATTTAAAAATCAATTTAAAGTTTGAATGGGAGTGATTTGTCGAATCACCCCTTGTTGCAGTTTGTACTGGGCGGAGCTGTCAAACAGTTGCACAGATGTCAAAAGGTGATTTCAAAAAATTCTTTGAAATTGATTTTGGGTACCAAAATAAAGTTTAATATGAAAAAAAAAATCATAGAGGCTCAGAAAAAGGTGCTCTTTCGTATAAAATCAAAAAATCAATACAATTTTCAAAATTTAAATACCCAATTCACGGAGACAGAGAGTCTTTGAAAATGCAGTTCACGCACAAGATTTCTTATATTGTCTTGTATGCAAGTTTTCTGAGGTTTATTTTACTCGGGCAGCATTTGTTTATCCTTTTCGGGTTTTTCGCTGTCACATTTGTTGGTGTTTTTTTTTTGTTTATTTCTTTCCTTTTTGTTTTATGTAACTTTGTTGTGACTGCGTAGTCGTCAGATTTTTAATCTTCGTACAGGACTTGTATTAAAAAACAAGTATTTCCTAAACTTCTGACACTGCAACGTTATTAAATAAATCGAAATGAGTGCAATCACAAGCGAATACTTGAAGAACGAAACCATCGGTAAGTATCAACCTGTCTGAAAGCAAAGCACCGAACATCCAATACCTCACCATCCAAAACTTTTCCCAAAACGTAGCATCTCAGCCGTGGCCCCAGCAAGCACATCTCTACCAGCCCTATGAGGAGGAACAAATCCTGCTGGCCGAAAACGCCAGCTGTTTGGCCGTGCGCACTTACCTAACCATGTTGAACCTGCCGTTCGTGGTGGATCAGCGGGCGAATGCCGAATTCATGTCCCCCGGAGGCAAGCGCACGAAGCTGCCGGTCCTTCGCGTGGAGAACTACACCTATGCCGAGTTTGAGCACATCCTGAGCTTCGTCGAGTTGAAAAGCCTGTCGCTGACGAAGCACCTGACGGCCGAACAGAAGGACGACATGCGGGCCCATCTGTGTCTGGTGGAGCAAATTTTCACCAATGCTGAGGTGAGTAGGTTGAGGGTCCACATAGCCGATGTGATAAGGGCACGGGTATTACCAAAACCATGGTGAAGGTGATAGATTCGATTCCCGGTTGATGCAGGAACTTCTCCGCAAAGGAAAATTCCCTTGACTGGGACTATGGTCATTGACAGAGCAAGCTCCAAGGGAAGCTCTCAGTTGGTGTATATTCATTTGCCATATGAAAAATGATGCATTTCTATTATTAGAAATGTCCATTATGCCAAATGGGCCTTATGCCGATTGTCTCGCTCCTGTGTAGAATAGTACTAACGAGGGTCTGTGTCATTTGGCATAAAGTCATTTGGCATAAAGCCGTTTGGCATAAGGTCACTTGGCATAAAGTCATTTGGCATAACGGTCATTTGGCATAATGGACACTTGGCATAATAAAGAAGGGTGCATTTCGGTTATGCCAAATGTCCATTATGCCAAATGACCGTTATGCCAAATGTCTTTATGCCAAATGACCTTATGCCAAACGACCTTATGCCAAATGACTTTATGCCAAATGTCCCGCTCCCTACTAACGATATTGATTATTTCATCATTTTTTCATCTAGCAATACATCAGCTGGGTTGATCCGGAGGTGCTGCAGAAGTTGACCCGCCAACGGAACGGAAGTGTTTATCCCTTCCCTCTGAATCACATCCAGAACTGGCGCAAGCAGATGGCCGTGCGCCGTCAGCTAGGAGTGGCCGACTTCCTGAACATCACCCTGGACGAGGTGGTGGAAAAGGTGGAAAAACTTTGTACGTCTTTGAGTATGCAGCTTGGCGATAAGAAGTATTTTTACGGCGATGAGTATGTCCTGAACGTGTATATTGTTAAAAGTAGATATTAGTTGATCATGCTTTCTTTTACAGACCAACCGAACTGGACGCTTTGGTGTTTGGGCATCTGTTCAGTATTTTCACCATCACGCTGCCGAACAATATTCTAGCGGTGACGATTAACCAATTCAAAAATTTGACCAAATTTTGTAAAACTATCGATGAGAAGTATTTCAAGAAGGTGGCCGGAAGTCGTTGATTGTAATTGTAATTGTAATTTATTATCATAAACGTAAGCCTGGCGGTATAACCATTAATCAGGTCAAGGAAATTTAGGATATTGTTTTTGTTATTACGAAGCATTTTGAATAAATGAAAATTTAATGTTCTTTATTGTGTAATTTCTTATTTCGGATGTGTAACTTACAATGAGGATGACACATTCCACGTATTACTACAACACGATTGTTTCAGGGCCAAGATTTCAGGGAGACAGACAGGCGCGGAACAGGCAGAACTCAGTCTTCCGGATGAAGAAGCGCCAGCAGGAATTACGAGATCGCAAAGCGATTGAAGAGGTGTACCGCGTTAAGGACACACGGAAGTTTTACAATAAACTGAACCACTTTCGTACAGAGGCTTTGTGCCACATGCCGACATGTGCCCAAATAATCACGGGAATCTTCTCACGAGCGAGCGTGAGGTGGTCGAGAGGTGACGAAAGCATTACGATGAGCACCTCAGTAGAGACGTTGCAAGCACCGAAGGTGGCGTGGTAACAGATCTAGGAGTACGTGCGCAGGACGAAAGATTTCCAGCTCCTAACGTTCAAGAGGAGGAGTTGGTTAAAAAACAACAAAGCCGCTGGAGCAGATCAACTACCAAGCGAGCTTCTAAAATACGGTGGAGAAGCACTGGTGAGAGCACTACATTGGGTCATTACCAAGATTTGGGAGGAGGAAGTATTACCGGAGGAGTGGATGGAAGGTATTGTGTGTCCCATCTACAAAAAGGGCGACAAGTTGGATTGCGGGAACTATCGAGCGATCACACTACTGAGCGCTGCCTACAAGGTACTCTCTCAAATTTTATGCCGCCGTCTATCACCGATTGCAAGAGCATTCATGGGGCAATATCAGGCTCGATTCATGGGTGAACGCGCTACAATGGACCAGATGTTCACCATCCGCCAGGTGTTGCAGAAATGCCGCGAATACAACGTGCCCACACATCACTTGTTCATCGATTTCAAATCGGCGTATGATACAATCGATCGAGAACAGCTATGGCAGATTATGCACGAATACGGATTCCCGGATAAACTGATACGATTGATCAAGGCGATGATGGATCGAATGATGTGCGTAGTTCGAGTATCAGGGATACTCTCGAGTCCCTTCGAATCTCTCGTAGGGTTACGGCAAGGTGATGGTCTTTCGTGCTTGCTGTTTAACATCCCCTTAGAAGATGTAATAAGGAGAACGGGGATAAAGTGGAACGCTTTTCACGAAGTCTGTTCAACTGCTTGGTTTCGCTGATGCTATTGATATTATAGTATGTGAATTTGAGACAATGGCGGAAACGTACACTCCCGATCAAAAGTTTGGGGTCACCCCCTCAAAAACATGTCATTTTTTTAGGCCCATATCTTCGCCAATTTGCGTCCGATTTCAAAACCCTAGGCCTCATTCAAAAGATAATAAATCAAAGAAACTTTGAACATGATTGAAAAGAAACTTTTTCAAAAATTTTTGTATGTAATCTTAACTCAAAGTTGCTAAATTTTCTAAAAAAATAATATAAACTTACGGCAGTGTCGCTGGAAATTGGATCGACCAAATTTTAAGATGAGAGCGGTAATATAACCCATTTTCTATTAGTTTTCAACTGCTTTTTACAGAACTTAGCTAAAAAATCTAGAAAAAAAGTTATTAAGTAAATTAATCCTTGATGTCATCGACCAAAAGTTTGGGGTCACCCCTCAAAATGATGTATCGACCAAAAGTTTGGGGTCACTATCGTAAAACATCGGAAAAGTGATTTATTGATATCTTTGTCATCTTTCATTCAATTTTAATTCTTGACTTATTTGAAACATAATGAATGATACTTACTGCATAGACATTGAACCACACATATTTGTAAAAATTTACATACTTAAACTTAACGTAAAGTTGCCTCATTTTTTGAAATGTGGTGAAATGTGTTAACTTTACATAACATTTGTATATACAAAAATCGTTAAATACGTTAAGTTAAAGTCATCAAACGTAAGTTTAGTTAATTATCTTTGAAATGAGCCAAGAAGAATTAAAATTGAACTATAGATGACGAAGGTATCACCAAATCACTTTTTCACGTTTTACGAAAGTGACCCCAAACTTTTGGCTGATGCAGATTGAGGGGTGACCCCAAACTTTTGGTCGATGACATGAAGAGTTGATTTACTTAATAACTTTTTTTTTCTAGATTTTTTAGGTAAGTTCTGTAAAAAGCAGTTGAAAGCTAATAGAAAATGGATTATATTATCGCTCTCATCTTAAAATTTGGTCGACCCAATTTTCAGCGACACCACCGTAAGTTTATATTCATTTTCTAGAAAATTTGGCAACTTTGGGTTAAGTTTACACACAAAATATTTTGAAAAAGTTTTTTTTTAATCATGTTCAAAGTTTCTTTGACTTATTATCTTTTGAATGAGACCTAGGTTTTGAAATCGAACGCAATTTGGCGGAGATATTAGGCTAAAAATATGACATGTTTTTGAGGGGGTGACCCCAAACTTTTGATCGGGAGTGTACATCCGACTAAAGGTGAATCGGATTAGTCATGAATGTGTCGAAGACAAAGTACATGATGGCGAAGCAGGGTGGCCACTCAGAGCGGGAAATAAAATTCCCGAGTTTTTCCCGGTTTTCCCGATAGGCTTTTGAAATTTTTCCCGATTCTAAAATAGAATGATTTACAGTGAAAATTAAACGTAACTTACTAAGAAAAAATTAAGAGAATTAATATTGAATATTTTCAAATCCTTGGATTTAACATGGTATTCATATGAACTTGAAAATAAGTTATGTGTAGTTTGTCTCGTATCTGTAACATTCCTCCAATGATGGGCATTGAAATTACGACATCTTCATTTAACATTCCTTAAATTCATAGATGACCAACTAGTACAAATTGCAGTTGTTTAAGCAAATAAAAATAAAAAAGATAATCCTGAGGGGGTCGAAATTCTCAGTATGATTATAGGATTTACGAACTTCTTATTAGTGGATTTCTTAGTAATATTCCAAAACTCTTCTGAAAAATTCTTGGTAAGTTTGTTTGGGAAACGAATAGGCAATAACAGAATGCCCAGAAAAAAACATTCTGGATGAACTTTTGCTGGAATATCTGGAAAGAATACTCGTGAAAGAATTTTGGAAACGATTTCTTGGAAAATCTTTTGTGTAGTATTTTTGATGGTCATTTTCTAGATATTTTAATAGAAAACCAGTGGCGAACGTTATGGTACCGTAAATGGCTACTGCAGAAAGTCAAGCAGGTTTCTCTCCTCTCTCTCTCTTAGATTTTGTCTGATACTCGTCTAACATTCTGTTATTTCATCCAGCGATTGCAATATGAAGCTCTCAGAGATTTAATTTCTGATCACATTGTTAGATATGTCAAGAATTTCTCCAGGAATTCCTGAAAGAGTAGTTTTTGAGAAAGTATTTCCTCCAAAATGTAGAGGCAGATTCATTATTTGGGAATTATTTATTTCCATAAATCATACAACTATATTGCTCCGGATGCTTTTGAATACTCACTGGAACTCCCGCGAGAATTTCAATTGGTAGTTTAACTAGAAACTACGAATACTCAAAATTCTCGAGAATTTGCTGAACCATGAGTTTTACCAGGGACTTCTGGTAAAGCTTCACCAAAAAGGGATTTTCCCGATACCTCATTCCAGTTTTCTCCGAACATTGTTATTCACAAGTTCAATAAATGAGTACATACAAGAACTTCATGAAAAACTTCAACAAAAACAAAATATTAGAAATACTTTTATGAGCTACAATAGACTGAAAATCCCTTCAAATATTCTTTCAATTACACTGTTGAAAATGCTTTGACATCCATGTGCACAACAGAACATGTGCTCGATGAACAAATTGAGATTTGAAATTATGAAAAGAAATCCACGTACTCCGGTGAGACTCGAACTCACGACTCCCAATTCGCTAGACGGGCGCTTCTATTCCTTCAAGCTACGGAGTCACTCGACTATCTCCGTCGCCAGCAGGCCTAGAACTGAACTCGATTCCACAATCGCACATGGTTATCTTCTTTTCACAATCCAAACCCCCTTCGGATGGGATTAGATGAACATCTAACACATTGTCTGTTGTGCACATGTATGTCAAAGCGGGAGAGGAAGTTATTTTTTAATTGTCGAGAGCTTCGGGCACTGCCTTCCAATCACTTATTGGTATGGCAATTAGTGTGCAGTCGGACTCTCGACGGGTCGGTCCTCGGCCGACCGAATACGGTAAGGGTGACCGTAGCACCTTACAAATGTCAATTTCTTGATTTTGCTTTGGCTGACCAAGCCATGTGGGAAATTACACTGTTGAAAATGCTTTGACATCCATGTGCACAACAGAACATGTGCTCGATGAACAAATTGAGATTTGAAATTATGAAAAGAAATCCACGTACTCCGGTGAGACTCGAACTCACGACTCCCAATTCGCTAGACGGGCGCTTCTATTCCTTCAAGCTACGGAGTCACTCGACTATCTCCGTCGCCAGCAGGCCTAGAACTCCGACTGCACACTAATTGCCATACCAATAAGTGATTGGAAGGCAGTGCCCGAAGCTCTCGACAATTAAAAATAACTTCCTCTCCCGCTTTGACATACATGTGCACAACAGACAATGTGTTAGATGTTCATCTAATCCCATCCGAAGGGGGTTTGGATTGTGAAAAGAAGATAACCATGTGCGATTGTGGAATCGAGTTCAGTTCTAGGCCTGCTGGCGACGGAGATAGTCGAGTGACTCCGTAGCTTGAAGGAATAGAAGCGCCCGTCTAGCGAATTGGGAGTCGTGAGTTCGAGTCTCACCGGAGTACGTGGATTTCTTTTCATAATTTCAAATCTCAATTTGTTCATCGAGCACATGTTGACTTGACTGTGCATCAGTGAGGCCGATGATTTTCTCAGGGAGACCGTTGCGCCTGAGGGCTTCCCATATGTTTCCGTGATTAAGACGATCGAAAGCTTTTTCGTAATCAATGAACACATGATGCCCCGCTAATTATCGCATACAGTCAGGTCACCCTTTTTGGGTACCTTTACTAAGACGACTTGCATCCAGTCGGCCGGAAATGTAGCGGTTTCCCATTTGCTGCAGAATAATTGTTGTTGTGCGGATACTACGGGGTCAGCTTTGAGCATCTCAGCTGATATGCGATCGATCCCTGGAGCCCTGTTCGATTTCATGCTACAGGCGGATGGCTGTTTCTATCTCCTGCGCTGATGCTGCGGATCATGCTGAGGTGTTGATGGCGTGACCGACACTTGAAAAAGGTTTCCAAAGTGCTCGAACAAGCGTTTCAACTGGTCAGCCGAGTCGGTCAGTAACTGTCCAGACGTATCTTTCACGGGCATAGTGGCATTCATCTTAGTCTCACTAAGGCGACGTGAAACATCGTAGAGGAGACGGATGTCGCCTGTGTTTGCGGCTTTCTCATCTTCGTCGGCTAGGGACTGCGCCCACGCTCTTTTGTCCCGTCTACATGAGCGTTTTACTTCCTTCTCGAGAGCCAAATAGCGCTAACGGGCTACGGCTTTGGCTTCTCGTGTTTTCGCTCGCTCTATCGCGGCTTTGGCGTTCCTTCGCCCCTCTATCTTCCTCCAGGACCCAGGTATTATCTGTGATCCACTGCTTTTTCCGGGTGCGTAGCTCATCCAAATTATTCTCGCCGGTGGCGATGAAGGCGTTCTTGATGGCGATCCATTGATCTTCTACGCTTCCACCTGCTGGAATATCCGCAGCATGGTTCTCTAGTTACTCGACGAAGGACCTTTTTACCACAGCGTCTTCCAGTCGGCGTGTGTTGAACCGGTGCCCGATTTTCTCCTCCTGTCGCTGGATCCTGGCAATGCACAGTCGGATCTCGCCGATTGGGAGATGATGGTCGGACGCAATGTTGGCGCTACGTTTGTTCCGCACATCAAGGAGGCTCCGTCTCCATTTTCGGCTGATGCAGATGTGGTCGATTTGATTTTCCGTGACGCCATCACGGGAAACCCATATCACTATGTGTACTGGTCGATGAGGAAAGAGCGATCCCCCCATTAACAATACAAACCTTCGCGTTGAAGTCGATCATGAGGATCTTGATATAACCTTTTGCAATCTTGTCCAGGACAGAATTCAGTTGACTGTAAAAGTTTTCTTCGTCTTGCAATTCGGCAGCATCGGTTGGCGCGTAACATTGGATCATGGTAAGGTTTCGAACCCGTGTTCTGAATCTGGCTACAATTATCCTCTCATTAATAGGTTCCCACTTCATGAGCGCTGCGTGGCCGTGAGCGCTGAGCAGGAAACCAACTCCACGGTGGCGAGGAGCGTGTTCACCTCGTAGGCCACAGTATAACAGAATTTGACCCGACGCCAATCTGTGTTTTTCGAAGTTCAGGATACGGACTTTGCTTAGTCCTAGGATTTCCAGCTTCATACGGCAAGCCTCAGTGACTAGTTGTGCCAGTTTACCCTGCTGGGCTAGGACTAATACATTCCAAGTTCCAATTCTTGTCCGTTGTTTCGCACTAAAAGTCATTGCCGTTGAATCAGTTCGTAATCTTTTATTTTCTGTTTCTGTAACGGTTTTTTTGGGTTTCGGAAACAGTAGGATGTTGGCCTAAGGTCCCCTATCCACCGTGGTGTGGCTGCCACCTTGAGTATAGCTTTCATGGAGAAGCACTTTATGCTCAGCCACTGAATGCCAGAACAGACGCTGTTTGAGCCGCACCTCTTTGGTGAACTGAAGTTTGGGACGAACCTCCTAAATCTGGCTGAAGTTAGATACACAACAGTGGCCCGTGGAAGCAAGAGGTAGGAACTTGTGAGGACCAGAGCTATGTTGGACGCTCCTTGTCGACACAACATTTTGCAGCCCAAGAACATGAAAATTTGCTGAAACGTGTTACAACAGCCATTCCATAGAAAAACGATATAGTGCATCTTCGATTGTCGTGAAACTTGGTGGGCTTGTAGTTCTTCGGAAATAATTAGACTCGTATTTTTTTATTTCGTCATTAGGGTGACCAATTTTCATATAAGGTGGTCCAAAAAATTAGGGTTTTTCAAAACTAAAAATTTTCAAAAAATCGTAACTTTTGAACCAGTTGACCAATTTTAAACTTCTTTTTTTTTGTTTGAAAGCTATTGAATTGTAGTTTTCAGGAAAAATACGTGAAAGGGGCTAAAATGTAAAGAGTACTATAAAATATGCAAATATATTAGTTTTTTTCACGTTTTCATGGTCTCGGGACCAAAGAGGTACCCTGGTTATATATTTTAGCATTAGCATTAGCATTAGCATTAGCATTAAGCGAGTCGCACAAATTCGTAGGTGGTACAGTCCTAGACCGCTGTTATGAGGGTTGCCTCCTTCCCGTCCGAACCAAAGCACAAAGATTTGGGACTAATCTCTGACTCTTAGACAAGACTGACGCAATCCTCCAATGGTCGAGCACTGTCCTGGCCACGTCCTTGCGACTGCTGAGGAATGGGAAAGGATGGTTAGTTTTGGACACCTATGAAAAATGTAGACAACTCTACGATCTCTCAGGCCTAGGTGTCACGGGAATTTGGGTGTTGTTAGTGGAAGGGTAAACTCCAAAGGATATGCTTGGTTAACGTTCAGGCACACCATTGCTAGACTGCTTCGAATTAGTTGTCTGCCCAATTCATCCTGGTTTCCTCATCTTCTTGTTGGCATTTGGATGAATTACTATATTCTTCGATTGATAATCTGAAATATAAAATATTATTAACATCGTACGTCAAATAAGCTACATATTAGTGATACGCTCGCCACAGTTACATATTTTTAAAATATTATTTATATCGTACTTTTATATCCTTCAAAAGAAGAATATTGAAGATGTTGACAAGTCCAAGGCTTGTGCAGTCTCTGCTTTGGGGTCCAATGACCACACGTATTAATACTACCTTAGGTAGACATAATGAATCATACCTAGACATTTAGGTACTGTAATGAATAGTATTTCATGTAGGTAGACATCCTATGCACACAAGCATTAGGTAGATACTACACGTACGACACATTTACCTGAATCTTGCTGAAACAAAATTTTAATTAGCAGTACATTGAAACACAAATACTACAAAACACAAGGAAAAGAGCATCAAACTTTGATCTTGGAATATTTAAAAATACGGTAAATATCAAGATCAAAATTTGATTTGGTAGATCTTACACCGCAACGCACCATTTTAAGGTGATCTACCCACGTTACGGGGTCCCTGGTTATATATTTTTATCAGAAAATTCAGGAAATTTGGCGTAACCTATCAAAAAATCAGAGTATGTTTTTTAGTTTTTGAGACATGATTTGTTGAAAATAAAAGGTCAAATTTTTCCATACAAGACACTTTTTAAATTTGATTATGTTTTGATTCCTTATAATATTATGGATACCAAATCCACCAGGAATCACTTTAAAAAGCAATACTATGCATAGTTTTATGAGAATTTGCAATTTCAAGTAATTTTAGAGGGCTCAACCCCATTTGGCATAACGCCGTTTGGCATAATGCCATTTGGCATAACGGACATTTGGCATAATGGCCATTTGGCATAACGAATATTATGCACATTCTTACCAGGAAGGCTGTTCTTTGTGTTATGCCAAACGGTATTATGCCAAATAGCCATTATGCCAAATGACCATTATGCCAAACGGCGTTATGCCAAATGGCATTATGCCAAATGCATATTTTATAGTATTCTTTACATTTTAGCCCCTTTAACGTATTTTTCCTGAAAACTACATTTCAATAGCTTTCAAACAAAGAAGTTTAAAATCGGTCAACTGGTTCAAAAGTTACGATTTTTTGAAAATTTTTAGTTTTGAAAAACCTTAATTTTTTGGACCACCCTGTATTAAAATTGGTCACCCTAATGACGAAATAAAACATACGGGTCTAATTATTTCCGAAGAACTACACTCTAAAGAATTTTCACGTCCGATTTACGTGAAACATCACGTAGCTCAACCTTATTCTCAAAACTTCATAAGTTACAGTGTATCAAACAATTGTCCGTACAGCAATTTTTTGGTCAAAATAATTTTTCATTCAAATGTTTATAACTTTTTTATACGTCAATCAAAAACGCTAAAACTTTGACCAATCGTAAAGCATATATTGAAACACCATTGGTAAAATTTTGAGCGAGATCGAATAAGTTTTCTGAAAGTTATAGAACTTTTAGTAAAACTTATATGATTTTTGAACACATTTTTAAAACATTATATCTCAATATGTACTCGATGAAACTTTTTCAATATTTTTTGTGTTCCAGCTTATACCTAAGGCTATCACATGTAACTTCGTTTGAGGTTTTATATTCACTACAAAAAAAAATGAAAAATCTGTACATGTTCAGAGTATTATTTGGAAATGTATCATATTTTGATCAATAAAAGTGCCAAGTGTTTTCAACTTTTTTAAACTCTCTTAATGTAATTTTTTATACAGGACCTACTAAACTACATATGAAGAGTAGGTCCTATGCATTTTTCGTTCAGTTAATGCACTTTTATTGGTGGAAAACGTTTGGCAGATTATATGTGAAAAATATGGTAATTTTTAAATATCGTCAACTACATAAGCACATTTTTCATATTTGTTGTAGTGAATATAAAACCTCAAAGGTAGCTGCATATGAAAGCCTTAGGTTTAAGCTGTAACACAAAAAAAAATTAAAAAGTTTTATCGAGTACATATTGAGATATAATATTTTAAAAATGTGTTCAAAAATATTATAAGTATTACTAAAAGTTGTATAACTTTCAGAAAACTTATTCGATCTCGCTCAAAATTTTACCAAAGAAGCATCAATATATGATTCATGATTAGTCAAAATTTCAGCGTTTTTTATTGGCGTATAAAAAAGTTATAAACATTTGAATGAAAATTTATTTTGACAAAAAATTTGCTGTACGGACAATTGTTTGATACACTGTACGTGACATTAGTAACCTTCACTCGATAACTACGTCGTGTGCACCATCCTGATTGGGGGAATCCACCTGGTTTTCACGTAAATCGTTTCAATGCGTTGGTATTAGTGTACTTCCGACTTGGAAGTTTTCGCGAAACGAAAGTTACGTGAAATTCAGGTGTGAAAAAAAAATCAATATGGCGCCGTGAAATAGGTTCGTGTGAAAGCTAGCTGGTTGCTCAAGTGCTTGCTGATGTAGAGTTTACAAATTTGCAAAGACTGAACGCTAATTAAATTGCGTAAGACAATAGATAGTGATTTATTATTTGCAGTAGTGAATTGTGACTTTCTATTTTCCATCATTTGAGAAGCTCGACGGAGGACCAGTTCAGCGAGTGTTTGGAATCGCTTGACTACGGAGGCTATGCGACAAATCTAGTTTAGTTGAAATTATCAAATTTTGGAAGATCAGTTATAAAACATACTGTTGTTTTACAATTGTAGATTAATGAATTAGTCCAAATCAAAAGACCGAAAGATTTATCCTTTAATTGTTATATATTTGTATGTACCAGCTTGTAGCGTATTTAAGGAGGCATGAGTTTTTATATCCCTATAAAATGCAATGACATATTTAACGGTAGGTAAAATCTGCATTGCATTTTGTAATGATTTTAAATCTCTTGCCTCTTCAAATATGTACGTTGCAAGCTGGTACGGTTGCTCTACTTTCATTCAAAAATCATGCATAAATAACGTGATCTTCATGTAGAATTAATCACATTTTCACGTGAAATTTTCCTTAAATTCCGGTAGTTCTCACCTACATTTCACGTAAACGATACGTAGACTTATGTCAAATTTACCTGATTCATCACGTCAATTAGCAAAACTCAAATATTTCCAGCTACCTGAAACTCCGGTGAAGGCTACGTGAAAAATATGGTGGACGAAAACTACCTATCTTTTCACGTAAATCGGACGTGAAAATTTTTCAGAGTGTACAAGCCCACCATGTTTCACGACAATCGGAGATGCACTATATCGTTTTTCTATGGAATGGCTGACAAATGGCCATGTTCTTGCCTATCACTTCCTATCCAGTCTGGAGTAAAGGAATGTCATCACAAATGAAATCAACCAAGTCTAGTAATAAAACACCAACTCTATTTTGTTTTGTTCAATTTGTCCATTTACAAGTTTGCTTTTCAATAATAAATACCAGATTCTTACAATATTGTTTTGTTGGTTTCTCCTCTATCCGTTTGTCTGTCTGTCTGTATGTATGTACTGGATGAATGGGAATCAGTGTATTCATTAATATTCCATTACACGGTTTTTAAAGTTTTTTTTTTCCTTCTGTTCCTCCCGAGAGGACGATGATCGCTCCACAACTCGTTCTTGGCGCTCTCGATCAGATGTGTCTGATGCTGCGTGCGCGCACAATAATGTTCGGAGAGGTGACTTCTCAATCTCACTCAAATCGAACAACTTCAAGATGATTTCTTTTTTTCTTTGTAGTGTTTTTTTTTCTGTTTTGTGTAGGTATATTTCTATACGATTTCCCGTTTCTTGTTTGAACAAATTATTCCTATAATATGTATGGAGTGTATGCAGACGATATAATGGTTTATTCCCAAGCATATATCAGGTATTCAAATCTCATTTAGCTACATTTGACCGTTTCTGGGTTTGTTTTCTGCTTGCTTTCTCTCTTTAATGCTATAGACTTCTCGCGCGGTTGCTTTTTTTTCATTTCATTAAGTAGGTAAATCGAGGTATAAACTATTACGTAACATTACTCTGAACTAAACCTAACAACAAAAGGTTCGAAAAATATCTCGAAAGGAAAATACATAGGTACTAAATTCTACATTTTGATATTCGTCCTTAGGAACAGATACTTCTAGCGGTTATCTGTTCGTGGAAAGTTCGGAAGATACAGTCATATCAAAAGTTACGTTTATGTATGGATTTGTGGCACAGTACTACACTGCCGTGAATCGCATATCTGTCCCATTTGCATAGGAAATCCAGCATAGATGGGACTGATATGCGATTCACGGCAGTACAGACAGTAGAAAAAAAAAACATATTGGGACGACCAGATCCCAAAATATTGAAAAGTTTTAGAACTTGTAGGAGGAGCATGTAAACGACAAAGGCGTGAAAACCCCTAAGAAAATCACCGGCCTCATTGAAGCACAGTACGAGGCATTTTTGTACAGAGTGCTGAACAGCCCTGTCTTGATTGAAACCATCCAAGTCGTCGTTCGATTGAGGCAAGGATAGGTATTCAAAATGGCGGTGCTAAGATCGGCACGTAGGTGCATGGATAAAGAAAGCGAGGACTACTTTTAGAAGTTTAGGAAACAAGAAGATAAGTCAACGCACCCTAAATCAGAATGTTCAACAAAAACGTAAAATCTATGAGCTGCTGTACGCCAGTAAAACACGGTGTGTATCAATGGCGAATACTCAATAACCGCAGATGCCCGCGGAATATATTTCGTGCGTGGTGGGTGGTGGTGGTCTCACAACTGGATCCAAGACTGGATCTCTAATTTCAGCTGAGTTGGTTCAAACACAAACATTCGACCGCCTGTGGTAGAAAATCCTGCAAAGACAACTATCCGATACACTGTATCTTCCATAACGCAATTTTATAAAACTTTCAGGTGACAGTAGGTAGACCTGAGATTTATTCCAAAACCGCGAGTATGAACGTTTGGATTTTTTTTTTCAGCTTCAGATGGGTAGGTATGGCAGGCGGATATCTGAACTGGTTGCGATCACCATTAGTATGGTACACGCTTGTATGGAAAAAATAAATCCTCGCTCCAGTCGACTTTTTAGATCCCACTTAGGTCCCATATGAACTGTACAAAATTTCAGCGCAATCGGTGAAACTATAATTTAGCGCAAGCGGTTCAAAGTTTTCATAGGATTTACTATGGGAAAAGTTACACTTTCAGATAAAAAATCCCAGAGGCCGTCCCTTGTCTCCTTAATTCAAATCGATCAATGTTTCTTGTAGAAAAATCAATTATGAAACTTTCCTTCGAAGACCGCAAAACAATTGGATGCTTGTGGAAAAAGTTATTGATTTATTATCGATTAGTGACCCAACGAACGGCTTTTTATTTTGTTTTATCAGCAGCACTGCTGCTGCCGTTGTTGCATGGGGTGGCGGGAGGCATCACCACCCCCAGAAACTGCAGCAGCCAAGGCAGCAGCTACAGTGCTGCTAATAAAACAAAACAAAAAGCCGTTCATTAGATCACTAATCGATAATAAATCAATAACTTTTTCCACAAGCATCCAATTGTTTTGCGGTCTTCGAAGGAAAGTTTCAAAATTGATTTTTCTACAAGAAACATTGATCGATTTGAATTAAGGAGACAAGGGACGCCCTCTGGCATTTTTTATCTGAAAGTGTAACTTTTCCCATAGTAAATTCTATGAAAACTTTGAACCGCTTGCGCTAAATTATAGTTTCACCGATTGCGCTGAAATTTTGCACAGTTCATATGGGACCTAAATGGGATCTAAAAAGTCGACTGGAGCGAGGATTTGATATTTGCCCCATACTAATCACCATACAAGTATCTGATTCCCTCATTGATCATCCCCCTGTAGCAGTAGAAGGGGGGACAATCTTCGTTTGTAAAGACATGACACCACATTTTCGCTTGTTTAAATTAATTGTATTTTCTTCATTCCTCTTTGTGAGAATGTTTCCGCTCGCTACCATTATGCTTCTATTTAATCTTAATTCCAGCATCATATATTCTGTTTCCTTTCCCTCTTTCTTTGTTACTTTTTTATGTAAGTAAACACGATCAAATCCATCAAATTTCACACAATTTCTACCAAAAAAAGCTTCTTACATTTCCCATGAATGCTATTGTTGCTTGATGATTTGAATGTTTTTAGTTTCACCTTCTTACGCGCACATTTTATTGAATTTTACCCCAAAAGTAATAATAATGTTGTCTCTAACATTTGACCAATTATTTGCTCTGTTATTCGCATTTAGTATGAACAAGCCGACAACGACGTTTTTTTTTTGTTTATCCAAAAGTTTTGATGATGCTTCAACTTCAACTTCATATCAATTGTAGAGCGCGATTTACAGATTGTTCACACACAGACACTGATGATGATGATGATGTTGATGACGTACTTATTTTGTTGGCGGTTTTTGGCTGCTCTTTTTTCGGGATATTTCCAGTGTTGAAAAGATTATGGAATGGAACGATTTCACCATATATTTCTTACAAAAAGTTAGCATATAAATTATCATAATACATCGATTTAGTTTAATTCTTCGAAAAACTCTGGGATCAGCGCCTCTGCATCGTTGTTTGGATGATTTACCGCATCGATCTGCAATTTAATAACACAACATTGTAGTTTATGCCGAATTGAAATTACTACAACAATTAAACGTGATAAATCAAACCGAAAAAAAACAGAACATTTACTAGATCTAGAACAAACAATCAAATTCTCTCAAAAGGTAGAATTTCTGGTATGAAGTATGGCCTATCAAACGCCAAGTTTCCCAAATTATTTTATTTTAAATGACGTACCTCCTTAAAATGTAGATCGTCAAAAATGTCCTGAAAAATTACTTCACGCTCTTCTAATAATTTCTACACATCTGAAGAGCGTAGGGTTAGGTGGACATTGAATTCTGGTTAGCTTTCGCCTCCGCAGAACGTTACCTGTTCTGTGGGGGAGTAGGTTAACGCACCATGTCTATTGAATAAAGGAGACGTGGGTTTAAATCCCATCAGAAAAGCGTAATTTTTTTTAGCAATTTATCCATTGTCAACACATTTGTGCCTATGAAATTTAGGCTTCAGGTAGATATGTCTAGCACACCATTTTGGTTCGTCATCCGAAAAATGTCAACATTCGAGTTGATAATTTCGACTCCCTGAGTCGTACCTATTATCAAGATTTTCTGAGAGGTAAAGAAGGTATAATTGGCCTCCTAAAGTGAGGTTAAGTTTTGTGAAATCCCGTTTCATATTTTAGTGATTGAGTCGTTTCAGATAAAATTTAATGTGGGATCGGGGTAGAAAAAATCATTTTATCGATAAATTTACCAAAAAAATAATGTTTAAACTGATGGGGAACTGGTATTTCCCTTTCAAACTTCCAAATTTTCACGACATAACCTCAACTTTTAATCGCCAATTAAAATTTCTGGAATTTTCCTACAGAAAATATCATTCTTTAATTAACCATCTATGTACTCCCCATGTTTGTTTTAGAACACCATTGGATTTAGACGAACTCGAGACAAACGAGATAAAGTGGAATTCAAAACGCAATATCACTGAAATTCCTTCCAGGATTTCATTTTGGGGTTATACTAGTAACTTCTTCAGGGATGATTTCACTGGAAAATACTATATGTTTGAACCAGAAATTCGAGCAGGAGTTCTCCTCACTTTAAATAGTGATCTCTTATTATCTTGAACAACTAACTGAAAACAACATGTTGAAACAAATCGCTTCATCGTTCCATCCCACTTCTCGCTTCCCCTCCTAATCACCTAATGATCGATCACGTACACAAGCGTCCAAATTTACCTTTTATTGTTTAATTAATAGTTATAGCTGGGATATTTTGTTTTCGATCAATGTGTATAATTTACGACGCTTCGTTCTATTCTTCAGTACATACAATATATAGCCGAGTGGTGGTAGAGCAAGTTCTACAATTACACACACATACTGTTTATACACAATGATTCGCAGTTACAAGACGTCCGGCAATAAAAATGTGAACCGAAAATTCGTGACAACCTATTTTATATAGCAGAAAACTCTCTGATTATGCCTGTGTGTAATGTTACATTTATGCATATATAACTCTAATGAACCGTTACAACTCTCTGTGACCTGGCACTCTCTATCTCACGCTCGGAACGTTCATGCTCTCCTTTTCCCGTGTTTCTTTTTTTTTGCTTAAACATCTATATGCTCATTTGTTATTTCCGCTAAAAACTCGTCCGCTTCCCCCCGCTGTTCCTGCCTCAACCTCGCCAGCTGCGCTACGGCAGCCGAGCGCGTTGTCCAGAAACCTCCTGCACCACCCCCGCGGCTGCCTCAATAGCTACCCACCTCGCAAGTGTCGGCCAGTTTCGGGCACAGCTCCTTGAACACCTTGGACACGTAGGAACACTTGGCCTCGAGCCCTCCGCCCGGCGGCAGGTCCGGAATGTGTTCCTCGCTCAACCGCTTCAAAATCATAGCGTACTCCACGTTCGTACCCATCTCGGCGATCATTTGCTCGACCCGCTTGTGCAGCGCCGCTTCCAGCTTCTCATCTTTTTTGATGGCTTCCTCGTTCGGGACCGGGGCGCCGGGGAATGCAATGATGATTATGCTCATATTGTCGCGACTTCCCTTGTGGAGGCAGGTATCGATGACCTGGTTGGCAATGTCCTCGAGGCTCTCGGAGATCTGCATTCGGCTGTGCACGTACTGGCACAGGTTGGCGTTGCTCATCACGTCCCACACGCCGTCGCAGGCCAGCACCAGGAACTCATCGGCCGGATCCCGGTCTTGGCAGAAAATTTCCGGTTCCGGCGACACCAACTGTTCACACTGGCCCAACTCCTTGGCGTTTTTGAAGTCGTAATCTCCTAGCGCCCGGGACACCGCCAGGCTCCCGTTTACCCTTTGGATCATAACGGATCCGCCGGCGTTCTGGATTCGCTGCTTTTCCCCCGGAAGGATCGGTTTGTGATCCTGAGTGGAGAATATCGGTGCACAGTTACGACACAGGATTGCCCTCGAGTCTCCACAATTTGCTACGTAGATATTCTGGCTGGAAATGAACGCACACACCGCGGTGGTTCCGGATTTGTCCGCTCCGGATGCCAACTCCGGAATGTCCCGCATGGATTCATCCAGCTTGAGGAACCCAGCGTGAATACCTTTTGTTATATCGTTATTGCTGAATTCCTGTGTCCGGACGATCGACTGCAGTAGATTCTTCGCACAATGATCGGCCACCTTGTGTCCCGCGTGACCATCGAACACCGCAAAGTAGTTCCAATCATCCAGCCCTTCCCCTAGTCCGGTTTTGGCGTAGTGTGCATCTTCCATCTCGCAGCGCCAGCCCTGCATCGATCCTACCCCGTACCGGAGCCCGTTGCCTTCGCCATGCTCGTTGTGCTTCGCCGTCATCGGTTTCTCCAGAAACGCACCCATCTCGACGTGGCTTGTGGTGAGTAGTTCAAAACGACACGATTCCGGTTCAAGTCCTCTCACGCTGCAGTTGCTACTACCATTGATTCTGGTGGCGGTTGTGGGTCACCCGAAACGAATGTCGCACACCTTCCCTTAAATCGGTTCGCCTACCGGGAATCGCGTAATCTGCAAGAAGGAAAAATAAAGGAAAGATACCGGTAAGAGAACGTTTTTTCGTCGAACATTTTGTGATAAGCAGCTAAGAGGAACGCTCCCAATTAATCCCATGTGCCTAGCCATCAGCGCGTATCACGGCCGACGTGCGCCACCGCACAGCGAGTTGTTCGGCGAATCTAACTGGTCAAAATTATGTAATAAACAATATTAGAAGCGACGAGCTTGGTGGTCTAGTGGCTACCGCTTCTGATTCATATTCAGAAGGTCCTGGGTTCAATCCATGGCTCGTCCCTTTTATCCTACTTTGTATTATTTATTAGAGTGGGTCATCGTTTATATGGAAAAATGAAAAAATCAATGGTATCCCATCAGATCAAAGCTTTTTTGATCCCATTTCAGGACCCAAATAAGTGTGCAAAATTTGAGCACGATCGGTTATGTCTACGTTTTGCGCATCGCGTTTGAAGTTTGTATGGGGTTTTACATGGGAAAACACACTTTTTTGGATTTCTCCGATAAAGTGGAAATATAGCCTAGAGTGTCCTGAAAAACTTTGTCGAAGACTTCGAAGTGATCTGATGCTTATGAAAAAAGTTATAGCGTTGACATTGCTTTGCGAAACAGTATGATTGTGTTGCTATTGTTATTCCTTTACATGTTAAAACATAAACACATGCATGCGGTTCGTTGGTTATAGTTATACATATTTTCACAAGCATCGGATCGTTTTACGGTCTTCAACAAAGTTTTTCAGAACATCCTAGGCTATTATTTTATAGTATCGGTTAAAAAGTTTCAGACAAACTTTTTCAACTTATGACAAAAATGCAAAAAAGTATGTTTCCTCATACAAAACCGCATAAAAATTTGAATTACAATGCGCAAAGTGTAGACGCAACCGATCGTGCTCAAATTTTGCATAGATACCTACTCAGGACCCGAAACGGAACCAAAAAAGCTTTGATCTGAGAAAACGGTTCCGATGACCCACACTATTATTTATCTTCCTACTTTCTCTTTTCTATACATATCCTCCCTATTTTCTCAGCACAGTGTAATTCTATCATATAACGACTACAAGTTATGCATCTGAGCGAGCTGTGCCGCTAATCTTCACGGAACCAGAAATCAATCAATATAGGTTCTTTTAACTCATATCGGCGCTTCTGTGCGAGAACCCAAATTTGTCTATACCGTGTTAGAGCTCTGAGTGTGTAGTTTTTGTTTGATCCCGGCAGAAAATTGCAATCCATCGCGAAATTCCTTCTACCCAGCGTTTAATTTCAAAGAACCCTAGAGGGTTGAAATAAACCCACTTTTGGGTATACGACAAAAATCACAAATTAGGCTTCTCGCACGGATGTTATCGGCTAGGTAGCTGCTTCTCGTTTTGTATTTGACAACACTGCGAGGGGAAGAGCGAGGGAACAACCTACTGCTGGGTAAAAAGTTCAAGCGGTTTACTTATTTTTTCGTTCTTTTAACGTATATTTAGGTAATCTGTTTTTTCCGTGTTTCAACAACCTATCATTTCTAGACGAACATTTGAAAAGGGCCTATCTGCTTTGCGTAAACAAACATGTTTTTGTCTCTGTAGGGCCCATCTGCATCCACCCACGCACATCAACACCCTTATCAGAAAGAGTGTTCTTCAAGCTATCTCTTAAGGGTGTTGATGTGCGTGGGTGGATGCAGATGGGCCCTGCAGAGACAAAAACATGTTTGTTTACAAAAAGCAGATAGGCCCTTTTCAAATGTTCGTCTAGATTTTACGCCTGGCATCAAGTACCAATGCGTGAACCCTTGCCAAAAAAAAGATTTCCCAACAACACTCCGATATCCGCATGAACTTGTGCAGACGCAGTGAACTCCGCGGTCTGTTGTCAACAACCCACTGACAGGCATTGTTGTCAACATCTATTTTGTTAAAACGGTCCCAAAATGTGTTGATCAAACGAAATTGGGCCCCTAATGTCACTACTGTCACTCCATAGTGGTTTCGCAGCGCGGTGTCACGAACACTAATGCAAATCTACTGGTTGAAAATATGCCCATTTGATTTTGCTGGGAACAGCTGATCTTTGTTTACTATTTTCAACCAGTAACTCAGGTGGTGTTCGTGTAATGCAGCGTGTACGTACACGCAACACCACTAAAGGTAGAAACCACTATGCTATAGGTATTAGTATGGGACAAACATCAAATTCTCGCTCCAGTTGACTTTTTCGATTCCATTTAGGTCTCATATGAACTTTGCAAAATTTCAGCGCAATCGGTGAAACTATAATTTAGCGCAAGCGGTGCAAAGTTTTCATAGGATTTACTATGGGAAAAGTTACACTTTCAGATAAAAATTCCCAGAGGTCGCCCCTTGTCTCGTTAATTCAAATCGATTAGCGCTTCTTGTAGAAAAATCATTTATGAAACTTTCTTTCGAAGACTGCAAAACAATTGGACGCTTGTGGAAAAAGTTATTGATTTATAACCGATTAGTGATCCAACGAACAGACATGTCCAAACACTGCACTGCACGAGGAGCCGATGCTCAAACACACTACCGTGGGTGCCAAGCCACCACCTAGCTCTCCGTGTTTCAGAACGAACACGCACCGTGTCTGGCTCAACACCGGTGTCGGTGGCGGTGCTCAGGCACTGGGCACGGTGTTTGCCGCTTCGGGTAACACGGAGCCCGAGTGTTTCCGATTATGCAAAACACTCGTGCGAGTTCAAGCGCTCGGTGCCGTTCATTCTCCAGAACCAGTTGCAAATGCTGTTGGTCAACGACGAGAGTGAAGTACTTGGCGACTCCTTTTGTGTCTTTCTCGTCCCTTCTGACTCAGTGGCTCTGATGCAGCCAAGCTACTACGCACTGTGGCCGAGCTCACTGAGTCACTGCTTCGGTGTTTCATACAATCGGAAACACTCGGCCTCCGTGCCCAACCAAAACTGAAACACGGAGCCGAAACTGAGGCTCGATTTATAACACCGACACGAGTGTTTCGCCAGACGCACTGCGTGTTCATCAGTAGAAGCTGAACGAAGGTGGTGATATGAACACACACGGTGGTGTGTTTACGGGCAAACACGCCACCGGTGCGGCACGGTTTGGTGTTTTGCCCATGTCTGCCAACGAACGGCTTTTTGTTTTGTTTTATCAGCAGCACTGCTGCCGCCGTTGCTGCATTGGGTGGCGGGTGGCATCACCACCCCCAGAAACAGCAGCAGCCAAGGCAGCAGCTACAGTGCTGCTGATAAAACAAAACAAAAAGCCGTTCGTTGGATCACTAATCGGTTATAAATCAATAACTTTTTCCACAAGCATCCAATCGTTTTGCGGTCTTCGAAGGAAAGTTTCATAAATGATTTTTCTACAAGAAGCGTTGATCGATTTGAATTAAGGCGACAAGGGGCGACCTCTGGGATTTTTTGTTTGAAAGTGTAACCTTTCCCATAGTAAATCCTATGTAAACTTTGAACCGCTTGCGCTAAATTATAGTTTCACCGATTGCGCTGAAATTTTGTACAGTTCATATTGGACCTAAATGGGATCTAAAAAGTCGACTGGAGCGAGGATTCATTTTTTCCATACAAGCGTGTCCCATACTAATAGGTATAGGCGTGTCAATGGCGTGGTTGTCAACAAGCGATTGCAATCAACACTTTCCTCCTTATTTTTTTTTTCTGCTAACCAGCACTTCAAATGTCAAAACATTTTGAACCAGTAATCAATTTAATTATTTGCTGTTAGCCAGTGATATGCATTGCAAAACGCATTCCAGCATTCACATTTTCTGCTGAGAACCAGCAATCTGTTCGAACAGTCACCAACGGGCTTGAAACAAATTCATTCCTTTATTTCTTCGACATTAAATGAGATTTTAATCTATTAAATTGCCTTTTGAAATAGAACTAAAACTGTGAAAAACATACAGGAAAACCTTACGGAAGAACTGTTTAGTAAGTACAATACAAATTTTAGAATCAAAATGTAAAATATCTGTCATTTTTGTTTTTAATTTTTAGCGGCCGGATGTCACGGAAAGCAGTAAGTGTGCAACTCAAGTTGATCAATTCAATACAAGTTGATTGAGAATAAAGTATAACGAAAAGTTATAAACTATGATATTTTGGAGCGATAAATCCCCCTTCCGATCTCTTTTGATTATTTGGAATGAGTTTGGAACTTAACATTACTGGAAAATCAACAAAATTAACTCGACCTCCGATTGCTGGTTAGCTACCAAACTATGAATTCACATTACTGATCATTCAGCAAGCCAGCAAGCCACCAACGATACAGTACAGATCGATTCCCTATATCCACACACTCTCACCGTCAGGGATGGGAACACTCACTTGGAAAGAGTTACACTCACTTGCTGTTTTCTAATCTCAGAAGCAAGCTATCAAAAAACTGTGTATGGAGCACTTTTACCTTGTGGTTTTATCTCAAACTTTCCCGAATAAAGTAAGGGTCGCACACGCATTCGAAAGTCGTGACAGAGCGTTGAAGGCAACTCTCCACGAGGTGAGTGTAATTTACATTCACCTCGTGGAGACTCGCCTTCATAGCCCTCTCACGACTTTGGTATGCGTGTGCGATCCTTAATGTATTCGGCAAAGTTTTAGATAAAACAACAAGGTAAAAGTGCTCCATACACTGTTTTTTGATAGCATGCTTCTGAGCTGAGAAAATACCAAGTGAATGTAACTCTTTCCAAGTGAGTGTTCCCATCCCTGCTCACCGTTAATGATCAAAACAACCCAAAGCAATATCTCACCAACCAGAGTGATGACTCTAAATGCAAACAACACCAAAAAAATGTATCCCTCTCCAAAAGACCCGGTCCAACCACTACAAAAATACATCGTCGTGTACAAGATACCATGCCTCAACTGTCAATCATGCTACGCGGGAATGACCACCAACAGCTTGAAGACAAGGATGTGTGGTCATCAAAGTACGATAAACACGCTAGAAAACCAACTGAACCAAGGCTACCGATACGACGACAACGAAATCCAACAACTTAAAGGGAGAAGGGCTCTCATGGAGCACTGCATCGAACACCACCACCGCTTTGATCTACAAAATCCAAAAATAATAGACCTTACACTTAAAAAATCTACTCTCCCAATCTTAGACATGTGCTATATTGCCACAATCCCTCACACTGTAAAGTAAACCGACGCACTGATACAGATAATTTGAATAGGTCATATACAAAATGGATCAATGGAGACTCTCTCACAGTCCATCGTAACACTAACCTATTAGTTCATTCAAAATTCATTAGAACATGCACTAGTTGTGATAGCGTTCAGCCAACCCCCAAGATCTCTTGCTAAATCCAGTGACCAAACCGTATTTTAGTTCGACTTTAGTCCGATCAAACACTCATATAAAACCACTTGATCACGATCTAATCCAATAACCATATATGATACGCGTAAGTTAAAAATTATCCCCGTAAACCCAACCGCCAATACTGACTATTTTATATGATATAGGCCATCATAAGGGCTGTAACTTTTTCAGGCCTGACGTCCCAAAAATCAAAAGTTTTTATAAATTGACCAGTTGATTATTATCGAGTAAGTTGTTTGAGGTTTAAAAAAGTTTTAAATTATGTAAATGTTTATATGTTAATTGTTCAAACTAATAGTTCAATATATTTAATATAAATAGGCCCTGAAGAAGGTCCGATCCGAGGATCGAAACGTCGGCGAAGATAAGAAACAATCAACGCTAAAACCAAAGACTGCCTAAGCCGAAATCCGAAATTGTAAATTACTACAAAAAGTCGTTACACACAAACCTAGCCAGGACTACACTCTCCTCGACCCACTAAACAACATTTCCATGGTCGCACGCCAAACCATTCGTCTCTCCGGAACCACCAGTAAGGCATTGTTTGAGAGAGCATATCGCAGCTGCGTAGCTTGCAACAACGAACATCGATGATTCGCTTTGGGGAGTCCACCAAGGTAGAATGCTGGGGGGGGGGGGGGGGTTACAAATCATAACGTCCGGGCCATGATGTCCCGGCCCCATGGCGGATTTTTATGCGAAATAACGTCCAAAAGTTTGGATGCGTTCTATGTGCCTTCTTTCCTTTGACCTTATGACGCAGATGCATATTTGGACGTAATGTCTCCAGTTAGCCTAATGGTTAAGGCTATCCATGGATCGCCAATCCGGAGACGGCGGGTTCGATTCCCGTTCTCGAAAATTTTCTCGACTCCCTGGGCATAGTGTATCATTGTACTTGCCTCACAATATACAAATTCATGCAATGGCAGGCAAAGAAAGCCCTTCAATTAATAACTGTGGAAGTGCTCAAAGAACACTAAGTTGAAGCAAGGCAGGCCAAGTTCCAGTGGGGACGTCGTGCCATAAAGATGAAGAAGTCCTGAAAAAATGTGTCACAAAATCCTGGGGCATTATGGCCTCGGACGTTCCAACTAAACTCATCCCTACACATTCTCTGGACAAGATTGTCCGGAGTTGTGTCCTCCCCGTATGTGCAAAGCATGCGGTCACGCACTAGGCGAAAACGCGGGAACACGAACAAACCGTGTTCCGCCGAACCTAAGACAAAAAGTTGTGAAGAACTATAATGATCGTGTTTAAAGATCGTTTTGCGCCAACAGCAAATATGATTGCGAACGAAACAAGCTTCACCAGTAGTAGATATGGGCAAGCGTCTTCGGTCATTCGCGAAGTCCAATGTTACGACAAAAACGTGATCAATCGTGCAAGTTCGGAAATTGTAGCTGGAATCCAAGGTACGGAGTTGCGAGCTGTGCTTTCGAAAGAGAAGAAGCTAACGTTTTAATTCCTGGATCGGTACAAGATTTGTTATTTCTTGGTAAATGAGTTTACTTATGTCGAATTCGTTTATTTGAACCGCCTGCACCGCTTTGCCACCGGGTGTAGCAAACTTGCACCGAAACCGTTCGTTTATTCGCTGGTACTGTTCTGTTTTGACACCCGATTGGCACCGGTGCAAGAAAATGCTACACCCAGTTTGAGCAGGTACAAAGCTAGTTTTACCAATACATGCATATCGCTGAACTTGTATCGTGATTTTGTTTTGGTAGGAATGATGATTTTCTCTTCGGCATTAGGTAAACAATTTTCTTGGATATTCGTTTATTTTGAGATACCGTGCGGTACCCATATTCTGAACGGTTAAGGGAATCTCACAACAAACACTAAAATAAATGGAAGTTCTTATTGCTAGAGATAATGCTTCACATTACCATCAAGTGTATTTGTTGTCTAGCTAAATGTATAAAATAAATTAAATCTCATAATAACTTCTAGTCTCTGATCTAGACATATTTTTGTTTGTGGACGACGTGTTCCTAATTATGGACACCATAAGAAGCCGTGGTCCTAATTCTGAACACATAGTGTTACTTACTATGTACAAATACATTCTCTACGTTCGCAGTTCAGTCAAAAACGATATGTTTTGTAACGATTGGATAATAGAGGGGCTTAATAAAATTAACATCTCAACTCTCGATTCAATAAATGGCTTCATAAAAGGAAAATCTATTTTGCGTTAGCCGACTGTTCAGAATATGGAGCTGTCTATAATATGGTGCTCGCACGGTATTTTAATGTCCAAACAGCAAATCGGTGCGTTTAAAAATTATTTAAACTTGATCGCCTTTCAACTTCTGAGGAATCTAAAAAAATTATCGGTAACATGAAATTTCAAAGAGTTGATTAAATGTATATTTTTCCCATCACTTTTTTTTTGATTATCGCAAATATGTGGATTAACTTAATGATTTTAATCATTAGAATTTTCTGTCGCATGGTGATCTATGATGTATGAAAAAAATTACGTAATAAAGATTTGATAAGCCCAGAATAAAATAAAAATCTATTTATTCAAATTGGACTGAAATATTACTGAAGTAACATTTCGTAGGTACAAACAGTATCAAAAACCGTAAATTCTTTTTTTTTCTTACAACAAATATTGAATTTTTGAATTACATTGAAAGTCAAACAAATGTCACTAAAGGATGGTTAAAGCGTTTTTAATATGAGTTGCGTTTCAATAACGTTATGTTAAAACATTTATTTATTTTTCTTTTTACGTTGTAGCTAAACGTTTTCTATTGAACTGCCTTTAACATTTTTGTGTTGAATTTGTGCACGTCGATCGTTTACAATTGTATGTTAGCATATTTTTTTTTGGACAACGGAAATAGTTAAATTCTAAAAAGTAAGTAATTGAAAAATTATGATATTACAAGAATTTGAAGAAGATAAATAATGTAGGAGTGTTAAAACATTGAATAACAATTAAGTAACATTTATCATTATATCATGTACAAGATGATTACTGACAACTTTTAAAATTGTTTAATTGTATATAGAAAGTAAAAAATAAAAATTAATAAAAATGATTTTGTTCATCACGGAAATCATGAAAACATTAATCATGTTTATTTTTGATATCCTTTATTGTTTTTATTGACGCGCTCATGCGCTCTTACTAATACCATCATAAGCTGTCAACAAATTGCACCGAAACCGTTCGTTTTTCCGGTGTCAATTGCTACACCGGTGCAGTGCACCGTCGGGAATAAACGAATTCGACATTAGAGTTCTCTGAGTGTGTATGTCACACAATATATTATCTGTGGTATTAGCAAAGATGGTTAGAAGGAAAAAGATGACCGACTCAAAATTTTCCCATACATTCCTCCGGAGACACACACGAATGAACTTCATTGTTTAAAGTGACGTTCATAAAAAAGGCCACACTATGCATGTCACACTACCGCCATCTGTTGAGTGAGAAGCGCAAGAAACGTCCTTTATGGCTAGATTCAAGTTAGCGTGTACCATTTTGAAGCAATAAAAAAACACGCTAAAACCGCGTAACACAAAATTGCGTCGAGTAAATCTGATTCAACTTTTTTTGTAAATATTTTGCTTATAAAATATTATTTTAATGAACCGAAATTATATGGCACGATTCAGTCATTTTAATAATATGTAATTTTCCATGATTTGTCAATCTACATTGGAATCATCGCATGGATGGATGCATCTCATTTTTTTTTCAAGATATTTTGAAGAGAATCCAGTCACGAAGATAAACTACGGTGCCAGGCATCTGAAAGCCTCGACATCTGCAATCATAAACGCCAGCTTCTGACGTAGTTTCGCCCCCTAAGCTCTCCAAAATTTGATCAATTTATTTTTTTTTCATGATTTTCTGCATTTTTCATCATTTTCTGCAGATAAATGCATCAATTTTCACGTGACTATGCCTAAACTAAATGAACTGCGTCGATAATTTCCGAATTTGATTTATTTGGAGAGGCGTTGGCCAGCTCCTCCCCTCCAAAACTACGTCACAAGTTGGCACGTATGTCTGCAAATCTTATGTAATGTAACATCTTAATTACCAAAAAGTAATCACATTACATATCAATTGCAGATGAATTATTTGTGCAAACATATTTGTGTTATCGAACATTGGAACATTCAAATTAAGCTCAAAATTGGTTCACCCAACACTGAATCGATTGATTAAATTAAAAATCTATTGGCGATTACAATAATAACCTTGCGCGTGACTGTGTGAAATGTGTGAAAAAAGTTTAGCGTGAATTTGCCTGTGCGTTTGTTTTGAGATTTTTTTCCGAAAATTCATTAAGAGTGTATTAGTTGAACGTTGGCTCACCAGAGCGGCGCTATTCGTGTCGCCTGTTAGGAGCGGAAGTCGTTCATCTTTTTCCTTCTAACCATCTTTGGTATTAGTTTTACAATAGAAATGTTTGGAGTTAAAATCAATGTTATGGAATATTATTACCTAATGGATGTAATTGAGATACCTACATTCAAACAACTAAAATTTGTCAAAAACTAACCGACCAATATGGGAAACAGAAAAAACTGAAAACTAATGAGCCCTGGAGGTACCTCAGGGGACGTTCATAAACCACGTAGACTTTTAAGGGGGAGGGAGGGATCTGACCAAAGTCTAAGCTTCATACAAATTTTATTTTTTTTTATAGATAAAAGTCTACGAGGGTGAGGGGGATCTGAGATGACCAAATTTTGGTCTACGATGTTTATAAACGGCCCCTCGTGTTCATTGAATATATCTGATACTTCGTCTGAAAGTAGCCGAGCCATGTTGCATTGTTAGAGTTGTACTAAAGGTGATAAAATCAATGAAAATATGTAACGATGCATTTGTACTTGAGTTTTGTCAATCCTCAGGATCAAATATTAGTGAGGAATCCTAGTTGGAACGTTACACCAGAATAAAAATGTGTGCTTTTTGAATACATAAAATATAAACATTATCAAAAGCTCGAATTTTGACCACCAACTATCAACAAATTGCTTATCTGTGCGCCCGGCATGTTTTGTTATTTCGCAAGCTCGTGGGAAGCAAACAGAAATAGAGATGACCTCACCACCATCCGATCCACCGAACGAACGGACGAACGCGCGAAACCCAATCACAACTCACATCGCACACACCACTCTGGCTGCAGTAAACAAGAGTGATATCGGACGGAACTACTTAACTGCTCTCTAGCCTAGCCTATAGGCTGGCGTGTTTTGTTATTGTTTGTTGCCTCCCCCTGCAGGGGGAGGTTCGCTGAAAGAAGGGACTAAGCGATTTCTACAGCGATGCTTGAAAAAGGAACGTTTTTAATGCTGATGAAAAAAGTTGGTTTTGAATCGTCTACCAATCATCCATCATTTCATAAATTTTCGCATGGATATCTTGGTGGCAGGACCTTTTTTCAAATGCAATCTTTTACAAAATATATGTTTCATGAAAAAGGTCCAAATGTTGGTAGTATCACAAAAACTCTTAATCTGACGGATAACTATCAATAATAAAATAGAAAAAAGAGACTTCTTAATCCGTACAACTTAAAGGAAAACTGTAAACACCGCTACATGCCAGTATACTTCGATGCATCAGTCAGTTAACAACTCGCCACCCTCTGCATTGCTGTTCTACGTAAAAGTGTCCCACGTTCAATGCGATTTCCTATTTACATAGGACAGTAGTTAGTGCAGGATGACAGGACAGTATACAGAGGCATTGACACCCACAAATGTAGACTGGGAGATGCAAACGGTTTGGCCGCGGTTGATGCACTCCGACATACGATGACGATAAGAGCACCACGAGGTCACGGGCGGCGGTGTTTGCTAATTGATACGTGTGGGTAGAAGCTATGAACGGTGAGCTTTCTGGATTCAGCCCAGTTGTGTGGTCACGATTGTTTGTGACGTGGGCGCCCATGCTTGGGGACGGGGAAATTATTTTGGTCAAGAAGATGCTTCATTAACCGATGCGCTGATAACACAGTAGGACAAGCTTTGATCTGTTTGATTTTTAACAGATCTCGTGAGCTCGTTTCATAACTTTTTTTATGTATAATTTTCGTCTCGTTATGAATATCGTAATTGTTTCAAATCAAAACTTATTAGAAATCTATAGTTCAAGTGTAGTTTTTAGCGATAATTTGTAAATTAATTCGTTTAATACACATAAATGTAAACTTTGCTGATAATTTCTTTTTCACTAATAAGGCTCTTCCCGTATAGGTTGTGGAAATGCAGAGGTATTCTTGAACTCTATTCATAAAAACATTACACCTTAACATCTTTTTCCTTTCTAACTCGCCGTAATAACTTGGCCAGCACAATTGTTGATGAAAAAAATGAATGAGCTGTGAAAGTTGCACCTTGAGAATAAGTGGAGTGTCCCAAGATTCATTTGGATCTAAGTGCACGTCTAAGTGTAAATAATACCAGTTCAGATCAATCACGAAACTTATTGACAAACTAAATATAGTATGTAGTGAATTATTTAAACAATTAATCGATTGAAGCAGCAGGATTATGAAGGATTACAGGTTGCTCTGGTGTCGTATAGCTATATTTCGAAAGCACTGTAGTTACACGCAGCTGATGTACACACAGAATACATAGGATAAAACAGCTAAATAGGTAGAGCACAAAGTGCAACACATAACACCATACAGTTTTAATGCTGATGTGGTGTCAGCAGACGTATCCTCACCGAGAGCGCTACTGTCTAGCTAGCTAGGTACTTATGCAATTAGCAGCATTATCACACGAACTATATGAACGAACGCATCATGATGCTAAAATATACACATGCACACACGTGCTTTGATCATCATGATGGCTAACGAGAGATGTGATGCGATATGGCGGATGGATACTTCCCGGTAGTGCTATAGGGACGCAAAGTGACCGTGTATGTACCGTATCTATATCGAATACAGAAACCATCAACATCCTATTAATAGACTCCTCAACAACTCGATTATGAATAGAGCATGTAACGCATTTTTCACACTTTTACTTACAAACAAACCCTTCAAAATAGCGTTCCTTCTTTCCGTCCCAACTGAAAGCTAACCTGCTTCCAATCATGTTTCAAAACATTTGAACATTATTACGTAGCCGAAAATAAACCACTTAGTCTTTTGTTTTATCATACATATTTTTTGGGGTAGGGTTTCGAACTACTTGGGCACCCGCGCCAATTCCCGGCACCTCACAGCAAAACAAATCAAAATATCACTTGCCGCATATTTTCCAAACGCACTTCCGTATAGGTAATCATCACATGCAACATTTTCGAGACGGGATCCACAAGTCAATGAGCTACACGTTCACTTTGAAGCCGTACAAGTGGTCAAAACAGCTATTGCACGCAGACGAGTGCACTTCGTCAGCACAAAGATGGGTGCCGAAGTGATTTCCCATTTGATTTTGCTGGAAATTCGGCACTGGTGCCGGGAATTGGCGCTAGAATAAGTGCAGTAAACTCGTTTCAAATCAACTTTACGGCAAAAAATCTTGTTAACAACAAGTTCACGCAATAAGGTATCTGATTCAGATGTAAGAAGTGGACGAAATGGGTCGTTTCGTTGAGAATTTAGGCGATGCACAATTTTGTTTACCTGTAACGTGGGTAGATCACATTGAAATGGTGCATTCTACCACATTTAATTTTGATCTTGCAATTTTCCTAATAAATGTAGCCAGGCTCCTGTAGGAACATCAAGAATTTAAGTAGTTTTTTTTGCGGTGTGTCTATTTGTGTGTTTAGTGTTTGCTGATAATGAACATATTGTTTCGGGAAGTTTCAGGTAGATTTATCATATGATGCAGGAATTTCGCGAAGGTGTATAATAGAGCAGTTCAGACTTCAAACATGTTAAAAATTCAAAGCTCCCATATGTTCATTACAATCCTTGGTGCAAAACTCACTGTGAAAGCAAATTGAAGAAACGAAGTGAAGTCAGAGACAAGTAGACGTAACACTGTCGAAATTTGATTCTTATATATGTCAAGATCCTTATTACTTTGAGAGTAGATGTTTTCGATAAAGTTATTAGGCTGGTCAATGGCCTACAGGTTATGGGTCGTTTGATTCGGAATTCTGCCACTAGGTAGTGCTAGGGGTCAAACAAATTTTATATGTAATATTTCTCAGGACTCTGATCACTTAGAAAGTTGGTGTCTTCGGCAATGTTGTTTGTTAGGTCAAGGGCTCATAGTTAATGGACCACTTGTTTCGAAACTCCGCCACTAGGAGGCGCTAGTTACACATCTGCAAGATCATGCAAAGATTGATTTTTTTCATAAAGTATTCAACAAGCTTTAATTTTGTTTTCATTGAACATTTTCAAGTCAAGTCGAATGTTTTTCAAATACCAATGTGTTAGCCGTAAGTGTGCAGAATGTCATATTATTCGGTTCACTAAATTCTGAGATATAGCAGATTAATGAAGAACACTCAAATATGAATCATTTTACTATAATCGCTCTTACTTCATGTAAAGTTATCCTATCAAGCCAAAATTTGTAACATTTCGAGCTAACTAGTTGTGTAATTAGCGATTAAAATTTGAGAATTTTTGGTGCACTCAATGAAAAGTTACCGCTTGATGAATATATTCAAGATAATTAATAAAAGTTGCATGCTTCTATTAATTTGCAGCTAGCTCTGCCTTCTGGCAGAATCTCGAACCAATCGGCTAATCAACAGAGAGGCCTTTATCAACCAAACAACATTGCCGAAGACACTATCTTTCTCTAGGGGCAAGACAGATACAGCGACAGTAACTCTGTTATCGCAGTGTTGCTCAGAATTCCTCTGGATTGCTCTGGATCAATCTGGTTTTCCCGTTTCGTAGCGACGTTTCTGAAATGATTTGAGCAAAAAGAGTTACTCAGGATTGCTCAGAGCTGCTCCGGATTTCACAGTGTCTTGCCCCTAGATCGTTCTATGTAATCATAATCCTAAGATATATATAATATAAAATATGTTTGCTCTGTAGCTCTTCGCACAACTAGTTATTTATAAATAGTACAAATTTGGTCTTGATTGGATAACTTTACGTGTAGTTAGAGCGATTCTGATAAAATTAGTCATATTTGAGTGTTTTTCATTAGAGCGCTATATCTCAGGATTAAGTGAACCGAAAAACATTTAACTCAACTTGAATATGTCCAAAGAAAACAAAATTACAGCTCGTTAAATACTTCATGAAAAAATCAAAATTCAATCATATTTGCAAATGTTTAACCTAGTGGCGAAATTCCGAAAAAAAATGTCCATGAACTGTAAGCCGTTGACCTTCCAAACAACATTGCCGAAGACACCATTTTCCAAGTGATCAGAGTCCTCAGATATATGAAATATAAAATTTGTTCGATAACTAACGCCGCCTACTGGAAGAATTCCGAATCAAACGTAGGTCCTCGAACTAACAATCATGCTAAAAACACCAACTCTGTAAGTTATCAGGATCCTGAGATATATAGGAAGAAAATTTCGTCAGTGTTATGTTCGTTTGTCTGTGATTTCTGTCATATCAACTGCGCAATGAGCACACTGAACGAAAATCCCCGCCACAAAGTGAATGAAAATTGCCTCATCCGAGCCCCATGCCTAAAATCAGATGATTTTTGGATTTTTGTCATTCAAGAGCTGATCTGACAGAATCAAAACAGACGGTATGAAAATCACACAAAGCTACCACTATAATCATACTATTCAGAATCAAAACAAATCTGGACATGGATGATTTTCATTCAAAACCCATTCAGTTTACCGGATGAGATGAGAATGAAAATCTTTACGAAAGTATATAGACATTGTTCACTGCAGTCTACAATTTAAATTGATTTAAATTCTTAATTAAACAACTAATATTACAACCATCACAACAAGTTAGAAGGAATCTGATTTCAATTGAAGTCAATTTCGCTCGAACTCGTTGAAATGGTTGTAATATTAGTTGTTTGGAAAATAACAATAGAACAAACTTTGATGTATGTGAATTATTTTTTATTTGAATTTTATTGGTTTTTATTATCAGAAATCTCATTTTATATTAATACACATAAATATATCACTATTCTGCATCACAGTCGAACACTTTTGCACGACGCATTTTTTTCCGCGACCACTTCAACGTTGATTTTACCATTATAAACTGTCAAAGGATGGCGCACCAACAGCAAAATGAAAAACAATCTTAAATTGAATTACTTTCAGAATGGGGAACACGCAGACAATTAGAATACAAAAAGTAAACAAGAATCCGTCATTATTGTTCAGTAAATCATTCGATCGCGATTGTCATTCAGTTTTAGGAATCACCGAGTGAGCCCTGGATTGAGCACACGATTGAATGACAATTCATATTTTGAGTTGTGGGGATTTTCATTCAGCGATTGAATGATTTTCGGTATGAAGCATCGAGGAAAATGCTTTCCGATGGTTTTTTGATGATAATCATTCACAACAAACCCCAAGCGAAAAATCATTCATTAATTGTGTCAATTTTAGTTTTATTACAGGATGATTTTGGTTCAATCGAAGGCAGTCAAATCATTCTGCTGAGAAATCATTTAAAATTCAGATTTTGCGGGTCTGTACCGCATTGAATGAAGAATCATTCTTTGTACGGCGGGCGTTTTCGTTCAGTGCAGCACATTGAGTTGAAACGTATCGAAAACTTACCAGTGCCGGACCGGCTCAGGACCAGGGTTGGTAACCATCTGTTTCGTCACCGACCAACGACCAATTAAAAAAGTTCGTCAGCAAATAAAACTCCGTCACTTGCATCATTATCAGCGACCGACAAAAAAATCACGACGAGGATGAACCGAAAATAAAACAGGGAGCTATTAGCCTGTGCATGCCGGCAAAATCGACATACGAATGACACTAATGAGTGGAGCTTTTTTGTCGATCATTTAAAGCTTTCAACAGCGTTCGACATTCGATAAGAAAATCTTATTGGAATCTAATTGGAATCGTAAACAACAGCTTTTCCCATTGAACCCTCATTGACTGAAATTCAATTCAACCGTTATTTTAATTTTCAGGTTATAATATCTCACAAATCGCAAAAATCGCAACCTGAAATTTTTAGCAAATACACATCAAGAGGTATATTTTGGTGTTTTTTGAAATATTTGAACTTTTGTAATAGTATTATTAACCCTAAAAGGGATACCTGGGGTCCATTGGACCCCAGGCGCCTTTCAGAGCTCGTCTTTGATGGAACACACTCAGCGAGGTGACGAAACTGAGGCCATGAAGGTATCCCTTTTAGGGTTAAAGGTGGTGCCTCTACAAATTTTCGACAGTATGTTCACAGACGAATTTATGGTTTACAAAACGGCAGATAGGGTAATTGTTCCCATCGTTGTGGTAGTACCTAATGTTGCGGTAATGGCACTTGAGCACTTTTTCGACTGAAATGTTACCAAAAGGTATTTTTAATAGATGTATAGTGCTTTAATTATGAGATTCCACCATTTCTTTGCTTAAAATTTGCCCAAAAATCTATTTAAAAAATATTTTCCTTAATGTGTTTGCTACAGTGTTCCTATTGTTGCGATAGTGTTCCTAATGTTGCGGTATCCCATTCCCATATGATTTCAATAGGATACCGCAACAATAGGAACAAATACCGCAACATTAGGAACACAATGTTCTTTCAGATAAAAACAAATAAAATGCTCATAACAACATCAAAGTGGCAATATTTCGTTATTTTTTCCGTAGATTAAGGATGGATTTCATTATTTTCAATTCAATCCATGCAAAAAGTTTGCTTGGCGCGATACAATTGTGGTTTAAACATGAACCCAGTGCTTAACTCCTCCATGATCGGATCAATTACCCTAACTTTTGAAAGAAGAAAAAGACATCTCTAATTTTTTGATATGTTATGTATAAATGTCTCAGTTTTCAATTGATGCAAATTTTGAAAATCGGTGGTTGTGGTATAAAAATCCAAGATGGCAGCCAAAATCAATATGGCCGACCCAACTTTTTATAATTTTTTTTTTTTTTTTGTAAAAGAAGTTTTATTTGTCATGAATGTACAAAAATATTATCTACATAATTGTTTTAACTTTCACTGTCTAAATGGAATTCAAGCTCTGATACATCAATTCTATTATTACTCGTGTTAATAAAGGAGATGTATAATGAAAATAGTTTTAGAATTCTATGCCTTGTTACAATATTCATATTTTGCAAAACTGGAATTGAGAAATCGTCAAAGTTCAATCGTCTCCATCCGTTGAGAATCACTGTTGCTCTTCGCTGTAGTGTTGTCCACGCAGGTAGAACTCTAGTACATTCACTGAATTTGTGCTTCAGTGTTTCAATCGCTGCGTTGCAGTGATTGCATACTGCTGTGTCCACTCGTCTTATCCGCTGGTACAATTGTCCGTGTTCATATTTCTCGTTCACAAACATGAAGAGATTACTGCGCACAGAGCTAGGAAGTCGTCGGGAAGATATAGAGAGCCAAGCTCGTTTCCAGTTGAAGTTCGGGTTATTTCTCTCCACTCTCGGAGCATCTGTTTGTTCCACATACGTTCGGTGAATTTGGTTGGCCGTCGGGGATTGTTGTAGGAACATTGGCAGCAGACTATATTCTCGGCATACTATATTTAGATCTGGGAGATTCGTTGGAGTTGGAGGCCTTATTCCATTTTCTGGTCGAAGGAAGGTTTTGTAGAATGGCATAGAGTCGATTTCCTGAACATAACGATTCACCATCAAAGCTTTGCACTTCAAAATAGGAAGTTGAAGTTTCAGCCCACCGTGTGCGTAGTCACGTGCTAGCTGCTGGAGTGGAATTCTTGCAGGTATTCTATTCCAAAGAAAGGTCCCCATTGTAGCTGTAATTTTTGCGGTGTGTACACTATTTGGGGGGATAATGGAGGCAAGGTACCATATCTTTGATGTTAGAAAAGTGTTCAGAAGGATTACTTTTTGGTGGAGATTTAGTGACCGCGTCGAATTGAACCATGCTAATTGAGTGAATTTTCCAACCATGGAATCCCAGTTTAGATTAATCATTTGTCGAATAGAATTGGCGAAAATTACTCCTAGCACTTTCACCGTATTGGATGTTTGGAGCCACGGTACTGAAAGCGGGTTTCCGTCAGAGAATCCGACGTCAACAGATTTCGTTTTCTGCAGGTTTAGTTTTGCTCCAGCAGCCTGTTCAAATTGCAGAAATAGGTGCTTTATGTCATTTATTTTCTGTGTTGACGACACGATAACGGTGACGTCATCGGCATATGCGACGACAAGATCCTCTCCGCAAACTCTTTCGAGTCGCTGAAGCAGTGGATGCAGGTAGAGCACAAATAGTAGCATGCTTAGAGGACAGCCTTGACGAACGGAGCGTTGGATAGGAAACGGCGACGAGAGGTGACCATTTATCAGGATTCTGGAAGAGGAGAGATTCGCAATCCGAGAGAGCAGCCGAACTAGATCCGAATTGATTCCAAGAGATTCCATCGTTCGATGAAGAAAGGAGAGGCGTACACGGTCGAAGGCGTTTTCAAAGTCGAAGGAGATAAGCTTTGCTCTCTGCTTCCTCTGTATTAGATGAGCTACTCGATCTTTGAGTGAAAGGGTGGCTTGAAAAATGTTCCGGTTTGGGTTTGCGCACTTTTGGCTGTCACTCAAAATTTGGTGTGTTTTCACTACATTTTCCAAACGCGTCTTCAATATCCGTGAAAGGATCTTGTAGTCACAATTCAATAAGGATATCGGTCTGTATGAGCGGGCTGAATTATCGGAATCCTTTTTCTTGACCAATACGATAACACCATTTACAAAATCAGGTGGGATGTTACCTTGGAGTGCTTCATTGAGAATCAAGTTCAATTCTCTGTGTATTATGTTAAAAGTGCGTTGATAGAACTCTTTTGGAATTCCATCTGTTCCGGGAGATTTTCGAGAAGCGCTTGCCCGTATGGCGGAGAGTATCTCAGTCGACGTTATCTCACTCATACATGCTTCATTGCCTTCGTCGTTCTCTGGAACCACCCTGTCGCAGTTGAAATCCTCTTCAATTCTCCCATCTCCCATGCGTTCAGAGTAGAGCTCGCGAAAGAAACGAAGCATATGCTCTTCGATATCGGCAGATTGATTTAGAGTCTCGTTGTTTTCGGTCCGCAGGCTAGTAATTGTCGTGCGCTTTCTTCTTTTTTCGCCGATTTGAAAAGTCGATAGGGCTTCTCCTGCAATATACGTCTCGTTCCAAGATGGCAGCCAAAATCAATATGGCCGACCCAACTTTTTATAATCGTATGTATCTTTCCTCTTTTCAACAACAATTCGTTTTGAGGTGGTTTTTGGAGAAACTTTCGAGTTATAACGGTTTAAATAAGTCACCATTTGGCCAAAATCGAGGGGTCCGCAAAATTTTTGTGGCTCTAACCAACGGGGGTCCATCAAGTTGAGTAACCAAACGCATTTTACTTACCTTTTTGGCAAGGACATTCAGAAAATCGCCACTAGAACATTTTTGAAGACAAGGTGTAAATAGTGGGCCGGTCTCAGCGAGAATTACCCATATTCTGAATCTGTACACCAAACTGGGCCGAGATCCAAATTTTCATGAATTTTGGTTCTCGGGAACCTATTTAAAAATCAATTTGAAGTTTGTATGGAAGCGATTTGATGACTCACCCCTCGTCGAATTTTGTACTGGGCGGAGCTGTCAAGCAGTTGCCGAGCTGTCAAAAGGTGATTTTGAAAAATCGCATTGAAATTGAAAAATAAAGTTCTAAAAATTTGAAAAAGTCATACTGGTTTAGAAAAAGTGGTATTTCATATGAAATTGAAAAATCAATATTTTTTCTTAATTAATGCTCCTAATTATTACAAAAAAAAGTTGTCGAAGACACTATGTGCCAGAAATGCTTCTTTTCGGAGTAATTACTTTTGTCCCGCTAGATTGCTATCCTGGCCTTCAGTGCATTTTGACAACAGTCGAGTTATGTCAAACACACAAGGCTACGGTGGTGCTATCTGTTCGTTTCATAGCGACCGTTTTAGTATTTTAATGATCCATTAAAAGGTTAAAAATGGAATACACTCATTCGAAAAGGGTATTCTGCTTAGAGGAGATGCTGAGGAAGAATACAAGTGGTACGCGTATCAGTCAAAGGTTAAGCATTAGATCGCGGAATCAAAATATACAGTACAAAACTAATTCATATTTTAATTAATTTGAGACATTTTGTTAGATGGAGGTCGTTACAATGAATAAATAATTAAATTAAACTTCCAACCGTTGAAAAAATCACCTTTCTGGTTTGTAGTTTTGCATCAATTTAACGAAAAAATGTATTAAGAAGGATTGAATTTCCAACTGTTGTTATACTTGCAGTAACTGTTTCTAATTAATTTTGTTAGTTCTAAGCTAATTTGATCTTCCATTATTTTTTCATTTAACGAATAATAATCTTTACCTTCACGTAAGTCTATTATCGTCGCGGTTGAAACATTTTTTTTTTTCAGATAAGTATGTGAAACATATTGCGCTGGACAGCAAATCTGGCCCTCTATCCAGCGCAATATTTTCGAAGTACGTCCAACATAAGGTTAACGAAAAAACCGAATTTCGCGTCACAAAAAATCAAATTTTTAACTTCAAAATAACGGTTGAATTGAATTTCAGTCAATGAGGGTTCAATGAAAAAATCTTATTGGAATCTTATTGGAATCGTAAGCAACACACGATTCCAATAAGATTTTCTCATCGAATGTCGAACACTGTTGAAAGCTTTGATGGTCAACAAAAAAGCTCCACTCATTAGTGTCATTCGTATGTCGATCCTGCCGGCATGCACAGGCTAATTTCCATGCTTAATGGCTTGCAGTCAAAAAAGTCCAAAATCGCATATCTTGCCCTATAAATTGAGGTATAGCTCAAAATTGTAACGTGCTGGAGCAAATCTGAGCCCAGATACGGATTAAGTGGCCCAAAATCTGTCAGAAACACATAAGTTTGCTTTTGAGACAAAAAAAAATGTTGCGCTGCGTTATTAGAATTAGAGCAATTTCTGGCAAACCTTCAGCATGATTGATGAACGCATTGAATAACTCCTACTGAGATCGGCCCATTATTTACGCCTTGACTTTGAAATTGTAATAAATAATTATTTTCTGAAAGTACTCATTGAAAATGTAAGGAAAATACATTTGGTTATTCAAATTGATGGATCCCCCTTTAGTTAGAGCTGTAACATTTTTTGCGGACCCCTCGATTTTTTTTTGCGCATTTAAATTGTTATAGGGTAATTTTCCAATTGTTGCACGACTAAAAACTCGTCTATTGTTGCACACTCTATTTTATTCTTATGAGGTGTGCAACAATTGGCGAATTTTTAGCCGTGCAACAATTGGAAAATTACCCTAACTTCGAAATTCCTTCAAAGATCCCTGCAAAATGAAAACTGACTGAAAAGAGGAAAGATGGTGCTATTATTTACAGTTATAAAAAGTTGGGTTGGTCATATTGATTTCGGCCGCCATATTGAATTTACATAGCAAAACTCGTTCTTCACAAAATACGCAATCACCGTTTTTTTTTTGCAACAATGAAAACTGGGACATTTTTACCCAACATATCAAAAAATAGACACATGAGGGACCCAGATACAAAGGGGTGTAAGTAATAATTTTGTCGATTTTGAGTATATCAAAAAATTCTTCAGATTTCATGCTTTTAGGAACTTTCTTTAAGATAATGTCAAAGAAAAACAGAAAGTTGTTATTTAAAAAGCTGCAGATATCTTATGAAGGGAGAAAAAAAAACATTCCCAAATTTTTGATTAGTTGTAGGGTAATAGTTCCCTTATTAAGCATGTGGCTCCCATTATTATTCTACAAAAAAAAAAAACAAAGGATTGAAGCGCTGTTTGTTTTGTTTCTTACTTTTGTATTTTTTGTTAGAAGTGAGCACCCATGAAAGCAAAAAGAACGGAATCAATCGGTGCCGTAATCGCTTGTTTTCGAATAGGATGAATATGGGAGCGTGAGATTACTGATGGCACACATACCCTATTAATATTACCTTTCAATTTTTTTTTTCCGAATTACTCATTACATTTCAAATAAAATGCAAAAAAAATGATCAAAATCGAGGGGTCAGCATAAAGTGTTGTGGCTTCAACTATGATGTATCCATGCCCGTGTAGCTGCCGGCTTAGAATAGCACTACAGACCACCTGTTCCGGGGGTAAAAGTCCACCAAACAGGTAACCCCAATCCAAGGTGTCAGGCGACCCGTGCTGAGGGATGAATGGTTGAGGGGGTTTAAAAGATGCTCGATCTTTAACGGAGCCCGTAGCATGGGTAGATCGCTTTTTTGGGTTGCGTTTCGGTGATAGATCTACCAAACCGAAATCAAGTGTCGTCCTATTTTCAATTTTTGAATATGTGTTCTGGTAATTCAAGGAATTATAGTATTTAGTCCTTACTACTGGTGTTTTGGTGACTTCCAGGTTTTGAATAAAACTGAGTTTACCAACTTTACTTTGCATATAGTTAAAAACCTCACCATCTGAGGCTAAACTCAATGCAAAGGAAATCAAATATGGTTAGGGATCCACGTATGTACTAACTCTTCGACGACTGGAAAGTGCTAGTACGCAAGGAACATACTAGAATCCTTATTACTGAACACAAGTTCCATTATTGGAATGATATTGCTGCTAATGTTAAAACCCGGGTCCTAAACTTCCTACTGGGGAGAATTTAGCAGTAAAACAAGGGTGATGCAAGGTTTCCGATGCATGGCCAATATCAGTACTCTTGTTTTGTTTTCTAAGAAAACAAAACAAAAACTGTATCAAAATCAATACTTGATTGGCCCTCAATGGCAATTGAGTAATGCGACATGCACTACACTAAGGATACGGGTAATGTCACAATAGATCTAAAAACTGGTCACAGTGACAAACACGAACAGGAATAAAAAAAATGATGTATCCATGAGTTTCTGAATTTTTAGGAAATTATCAACCTTTTTAACAACAAAGTTTAAATAGTGGGCCAATCTCAGCGAGAGTTACTCATTATAAACCGGTAAAAATCCGCCAAAAAATCCTAGATTGTCAATAAAATTTGAATCGTTTGTTTGAGAAACCGCATAAGTGACATTTTTATCAAAAATGACTTTTTGACGGTTTTCATATCTTTGAGGGTAAATACACTTTCCCTGAAAATTTCAGAAAAAGTTAGTTCCACAAACCCTTTCAAATTAAGGTTCAAAATATTCGTTTGTTTGAGAAACCACCTAAGTGCATGTTTCCGATTATCACCACGCGCGGGGAGAGGGGAGGGGGGGGGGGGGGGGGTTTGGCCAAAGTCTCCGCTCCATACAAATTTCGAAATTTTCATATGGGTGTAAGTCAACGAGAGGGGATTATGGTGGGATGGGGGGTCTGAGATTCCTAAACTTTGGTATTCGTGGTTTATGGACAACCCCTTATATAACCATATGCAACGAGCCAATCATTGATACATTTCACTAATCAAATAACGCTAGGCGAGACGGTGTGACAAAAATCACCAACCCGATTTTACTATTCCAACGCTTTCGTAATTCAAACATACTCCCCTAAGTTTTTGTTAATTTCGTAATATAATGGATGGGGGGGGGAGCTAAAGGGAGGAGGGGGCGAGCGCTAGGGATGCGATAGGTTCAATTTTGAAAAACGAGTTTTTTTAGTTCATTACATATCACAAAAGTTAATCTTTAATCCCCCATTTCCTCTTTTCCAACTTTGTTCATCAGCTCTTTAAAACCATAGGGGCTATCCATAAACCACGTACACCAAATTTTAGGAATCTCAGACCTCACCCTCCTCTCCCCGTAAACTTTCGCCTATATACAATTTTGAACATTTCTGTAGAGCAACTTGAACCAGACCCCCTTTAAGTCTACGTGGTTTATGGACAGCCACATAGTAAGGAAAGGTTCAATATAGAGATGTTCTTTACGATCCCTAATTACATATCGCGTCTAGTTCTTTATAGAGCGCTAATATTTCAATTTTATAACTTGAGTAATAAAATTTTTCTAAACTCAAGCATGACCACGTGGTATTTGGACGACCCCAAAAAGCAAATCTGCTTCATTACGATGTCTATTTATGTGTTTATGCGTATTTTGAAATAATGGGCACATGCATTTAATAAAATAAGATGATAAAGTGTCCAAAACGCATAATTATCGTAATTGATTTTTCGTTTGTTTGAGAAACAACCTAAGTGCATGATTTTCAAAGTACTGTAGTTATTGTTTAAAGCATTATTATGATCGAATGATGGACTCAGATACCTTGTTTTGTGCATTTCTAAAGATCCTCATACTAAAATCGCAATGCTCCAGGTCAAAATTTCGAGGAAATCAGTTTTTTGTTGTTTTCCAACAATTGTGTCGAATGCACTTATGCGGTTTCTCAAACAAACGATTCATTTGTTAAACAACTTTTTCAAATTATGTTCATGACATTTCTGTCCTCACTAATTTGAAATGTGTTTCAAAATAGCTTCCTGTTAACCTGTGAAATGTTAAATTATCGATCCCGGTTACTACACTGTAAACCTCTTTCACCACATAATAATTGCGTCGTCGAGCACTATATTTATGTACATACACAACAAAATACCTAGGGGTAGGCGGGGCAATATGGACACCATGAGACTTTTACGAATTTCGTACATTATTTACACATATAAAGTCTTTTCATTACAAAACAACTATTATGGATGAATAATACGCCGAAGTAGTTCATTTTTGTTCAGTTAACCCTCTAATACCCAATTTTTTTATTTTGATCTAAATATCATTTTTCGTCATCTAAAATCGATTTAAACATGTTTTGGAAGATGATTCTTTTTAATTCTCGATTTCGTGAATTTTAGTTTTTGATTTTTCTTATTTTTATATTTGAACATCCCCACACTTTTATATTTTTCCTGGAAGCCTATTTGGGGTACGGATTTTTTGAGATGAAAACATTTTACAATTTTATGATTATTGATGAAACATTTTTATTTGAAATTTCTTTCATAGAAAATTTTATTTTCCGTGTAATTTTAAGGAAAATAATTTAAGAGTGTATTCGATTCCCTTAAACTATTAAACTAGGGTAGAATGATTTGGGAAAAATTTAAAATATGGTAATTGTAGCGATTCAATACAAAATAAACAATAACTTCTAAAAGGTGACTAAAACATCAATTTTTCAATGAATTTCAAAAAAATTAAATACACTTTAACATACACCAAAAACCATTTTAAGATATACAAAAAAGTCCTAAAAATCAGCCAAAAAAATAAAAAAATGATTCTCCACGAAACAAAAATTACAAAAATGCTAAAACTATACCCCGTCTAAAGGCGGGGTTGGGTATTAGAGGGTTAATTTAAAAACAGGCTGTTTTGGATAAAGCTTCGTTTTTGTCGACATTTACAGCTGTGCCTAGAACAACTATTTTCCACTGCTGTTGTTTTTTGACCAATTTGTTCCACCCTATGTCTGCTATAGTGAACATTTAACCCACGGGTTCCCAACCGGTGGTCCGCGGCCCCCTGGGAGGCCGTGAAGCTAGTCTAGGGGGGCCGCGATGTTACCAAAAAAATTGTTAAATTTTTATTATATTTTGTGCAAATTATATCAATTTTTTATTTTGTTTACCGCCACCCCCAAAAGCCACAATTTGAGGAACAAATTTTCAGTATAAAACGCCTACAGAAGAAAAAATTTTCGGCTGCGCCGCTATTTTTCAGCTATGATTGAATGTCCATGACATCATTTTTACGAAATGTGAGTGTCATTGATCGTCGAAAATCCCTCCCACAGTAAATTTCTGGCTACGTCACTGTACCCAAAAAACTCGGTTTTGTTCATTTAATTCATATTTTTTTTCTAAAAATTTTCATTGGGCCGCGGATGTTTTGACAATTCTTAAAGGGGGTCGCCACCTCAAAAAGGTTGGGAACCCCTGATTTAACCGAAAATATACTGAAATCACAGAATTTGGTTGGTTTGTGATTTAGGTTATATTTTTCCCTTGCCGCTTCTTTCAAAAAGGTGAGTGTCCATTTTGCCCCGGCAGCAGAAGATATTTCCATATTTGATTTTTGAAATAATAAAGAAGAAATTATAAACATGTTAAGCATGTAGATAAAGCAAAACTACTTGCATGTGTTCTAGAAATATCAGGTTTTAATCGACCTGCAATAAATTAATCACTAAATCTTATTTTAGATGGTGTGAAAATTATAATTTCCATGCACAAAAAACGGAGGACGCAACTTTTTCGTGTAAAATCAAGTATAATTTTAATTTCGAATGTTTCTTTCCTGAAACTACGTTTTAGATAAATGGACTATATTCTCCATTCATTAAAAGTTAAAAAAAGTTCGCATATTTCAAAATATTGAGGGTGTCCATTCTGCCCCGGGTGTCCATATTACCCCGCCTACCCCTACTAACAGCGACGTAAATTTGGCTCGCAAAACAAGAAGTGCATTCAACCAGCCAGCCAGCAAGCCAAGCCAATGGTGCGCTCTCGGTCTCGCCAAACACTGAGCAGACTCGGATGGATTGTTTATAAAACGAACGAGAACAGCTCATTGATTACAGATACTACACGTATCCATCCCGCCGGCCCGCCGGTCACATACCGTCTACTGGCTCTGAGAGTGTACTCTTACGACGACCGACCACATTTCAGGCCAAACATGTCTAAAGGTCCTATCTGCAGAAGAGAGGCTCTCTTTGGTTTCCCTCTCTTTCGTTAATATGTCAGCTGTTTATTTGTTTTATGATTGTCTCCTTGCATTGATCGATGGTCAAAACAATCGTCTTTTGATTTGTACTGCAAAAGTAGTTGAAAAGTGTACCATTACATTGAAATAATTGAAAGAGAAAGTGAACAAAGAGAGCCTCTCACATGCAGATAGGACCTATTGAAATGTTTGGCCTGATTTGGCTTATACATAAGCACAAGCCATGAATCGCTTCTTAGTACAGAGGCCATTCAGTAACTACGTCAAGCTTACAGATGAAATTTTCCTCAGCGTATTTCATGTATACTCTCCAATTCTATGCTGTTGTATACAGTTCTCAAACGATGCCAGTAAGGAGACGATGATGGACGAGTGACGATTAGAAGATGTAGGTATGATACAGCAAGTTATTGTTGTTGCACATGCAAATATGTCGTCATTGATGACGACAGCGGTGAAGATGACTATACAGATTCTGGCAGCGGAGGAAGGTGCGTAGGAGGGTCAGTGAAACGGTTTTTGATGCTCGGATGGAACACGATCAGACAGGAATATGTGCTGTGCATCATCTATTTACATGGATACGGGCGATTCCTGGTAGATTTGCCTCTGTTGTTGGTTATGGATATTTGAGGTGAATCATAAAGTTTTCCTACTTGGGTGATGCAATTTATTTCCTTTGTTTTTGGATAGATGCATAGCGTGAGAGTCATGTAATTATAATAATAACAGCGACTAGCAAATTTTGATGACTCTAATTTAGTTTGGGTTGCCCATAGAATATGTAATATAATTAAATAATTGGCATTGGTGATGTTTGATAATGGGTTTTAACTTCTTCTGAAGGCTTTTGAAGTCGTGCATTATAATATTTTTTTCAGTAAATTGTATCAACTTGTAAGATCATCATTTGATAAAAATAAAGAGTAGTCTAAAAGCAAAATCAGAAAAGGAAAATCGGAACTTAGTATTTAGTAGATAATTGCGTGGGAATTGATGACAAATTTAATAAAAATTTTAGGGATTTTTCCAAAAAACCTTTCAAGGGTCGTCGTAAAAATTGTCAAGGATTTAATAGGCATTTTACTTGGAATTATCTAAATAAAAGTTCTCAAATAAACTACAAGGTTATTCAAAAATTGTTCTACCAGGTTATCACAAATCAATTGTTCGAAAACATAAACTAAAAAACAATAACAGCACGGATCATATCAAAACCACGCCAAAATTCTACTGCGATTATAGTAAGAGTTGTAAGGATTCCTCCAAAGCTGTTTTAGGATTACTTGAGGGGTTCCTTCTAGAATTCTTGGATGAGCTCTGGAAGTATTGTTTTTGAAATTGAATCTTGTAAGATTCCGCATGGTTCTGTTGGAATTCGTTAAGAAGAATTTTAGGGAAAATTTTTAAAGGAGTTTTATTGATCATTCCTTTAAGAAATCCCATGGTCTTCTTCTATGTCATGTCTCTAGATCTTCGTGCACGATCATAGAATTCATCCATAAGTTTGTTTCTGAGATTTCTTTCAGGCATTCCTTCATTGATTTTTGTAAGAGTAGCTGTTCAGAAAGTCATCAAATCTTCCTCCAGAAGTGCTTTCGGGATTCCTCGAGATTTATCTAAAGCTAGGAAGAGCATGTTCCTGAGATTCTTTCATGTAACTCATAAAATTGTTCGAGCTATTTTAGAACAGTTTTTTTTGCGTTTTCATAGAAGTTCTTTTGAAACCCCTCCGGAAATGTACCAGGAGCTCCTCCGGAGAGTTCCATTGTCGTTTCCATAAGGAGTTTCACCAGATATTTGAAATTCAACTTTACGTTTCTCCTGAGATCCCTCTTGAATTTTTTTACGGATATTTTTCCTCTGAAATATCTTGGGATCCTTCAGAACTACTACTAGGTTTTAACAAAGGGGTTTCTTCTGGAAACCCTTCCTTCTATAGCTTTGTTTGTCTGGACACCTAAAAGAGTTGCTGAACCCTGGGATTCTTCTGGAATTTCTACAGGAGTCTGTGATCTGTTTCTACGGGAATTCCGTCAGAAGCTGTACTAGAAATCGATTTTTTTTAAAGAATTCATTGTGAATTTCACCTAAGAGATCCTTTTGTAATTCCCCCAGGAGTCCTTTCTGAGATTCGTCTAGCTAGATGGTGTTTTTGAAATTCCTCCAGATCCAGAAGTTCATCCGGATATTCCTGCTTCTATAAATAGTTCTTCAATTATATCAATGGTTCCTTCTGAATTTCTTCAAATAATTACTTCGGGTTCGAGCATCTTTCTGTGCCTCGTCCAGAAATTCTTCCAGATTTTCTATCTCGAATCACTCCAGGAGTTTCTTCTGAAATTTACCCATGTTTTCGTTCTTGGATTCTTCCAAGAGCTTCTGTTGGAGTCCATCCCGAACCCTCTTTGGAGTTTTTCCAAGCCTGGGATTCCTCCAATAGTTCTTTCTGAAAACCATCCAGGAGTTCATTCGAAAAATTCTCCATGAAATCATCTTTCTGGAAATTCTCCAAAAGTGTCTTCTGGACATCCTCCATCAGTTCCTTATAGAAATCCAAAAGGAGTTCCTGGAGAAATCACTAGGTTAAATTTCTGCAATCCCAGTCTTAACTCCAGAAAGAATGCCTAAATAAATGTCTCATGGAATCCTCTCTGGAACTGACTCCTACATCGTATGCTATGCTCCAGATATCCAATATTTAGTATGCGTGTTTTAGGAACCAAAGTCAATATAGGGTCGCAGTGCCGTTTGTCTACGAAGTGATGGTTATGAAGATAGGCACTGCTCAAAAATGACATAGGAATGGGTGATTCGACAAGGAAAGGCAGAACTACCGGTGGAAGCATAATTGTCCGATGTGCAAAAAAGACAATCAAGAAATGCGCGTCCGATATTTAAAACAGTAAATTATCTCAACTGTAGAGTATAAGGGGCTGAAACGTGTTCTAACATTAACCAATTTCTAATTTGAGCATTAATTTTTGTTTTAGAGCGATTTCAAAGTTCTATAGAATTTCCAATGAAACATGACGCTTAAGTGTTCACTTTTTAGAATGTGACAAATCGGCGTTGCATTTTTTCTACAACTTTCGGAACGACCTACTTGTTTATGCAAGAAATTATGGTACTGAATGATATGCGGAGCTTTTATGAAATGGCGCACGGAGATAAACAGCACGGACACGCTGTGGAACCTTCAACACTAATCGAGGTCAAGACCAGGCTTGACAGAAACTCTCTCGCGAGAAAATGAGGAAGCGATTTCGCAGATTTGCTGAGGAGAAAAAATAAAACTCAGACATCACAACCTATCACAACGCAAATCCTCAACAGCACCGAGCGTGAGCTTGTCGCACAGCGAGGAGTTTTTCCAACACTCATAATTGCTTGTTGTGTTTGTCACGCCCACTCACACTCAAAAAGCTCTCGCGAGTTCCACTCCTATATAAAGAAAGACTCTCGAGGCAAAAAACGCACTCTTTTATTCGAAATCATCATCGTCTCTTTTTTTGTTCCCCTCTTCCTCGCTCAGTTTTTATTGCCTCTCTGCGACGAGGCAGAAGCAAAACACCGCTCTAGAGCATGCTGCAAAACTCTTATGATTTTGAGGAGAATTATCAAGCCTGGCCAAGACAACCATTAGAGAACTGAAGATGAAGAACAACAAGGCTGCTGGGAAGGACGTGTCATCACTGAACACCACTGAACTATAATGAAAATATGGGAAGATCATGTTACCTGCTAAGTAAGAAGTCCGATTGCGGTATTTATCGAATCGGGCATTTTTCGGTCTGCAAAACTAGCTTAAGTCCCATAGGCTGCGAACGAAGACAAAACTCGTGTTGTACAAGACACTGATACTTCCGGTCGCTTAATGTGGCCATCAATTGGGAGAGAAGATTGAGAGAAGATAATCGGAGAGCCTTTGGAACTAAAGTGCTACGAACAATACTCGGCGGTAAATTAGAGGGCGGCAAGGATGTTTTCGATCATCTGGCAATGATTTGACTAATTTTCATTTTCATTTTCATTTTGCAGCATTTGGTGGGGCAATGAGAGCGCAAGTCAGTCCAAAGCCGATGATAAGGAGGGGTAATGGCTGAATAGTCTTTGCTGACCACATAAACGCCATGGGATAGGAAAAGGGTATTTTGGTGTGGGATTAGGGTGTTGGTGCAGACTTGACGATATCAATGCTATTCAGATGCAAAATAATTTTAAGGCTCAATAGTGAATCGCATACCTTCCAAAACCAAAAAACAATAATCCACAAAATACCAAGCAAGTCATAGAAAGAAAAAGCGCCCGATTGTTTATTTTGTCAATTATAACAAACGGAAACTTCTACCCTCTCCGACTCGCCAGTCACCCCGGAAAAAAAATGTTCCTTCAGTTCTGGAAAATATATTATCCCCAATTAAGCCCTTAATCGAATTGTCCGCGTGGTCTTGTAGTACCCCTGCTAGGTAAGAATCAGTCATTGCCATACATATTAAATGTTAGACATGACCCCATGGATAGCATTTGCATATGTAAAAGCTTTGCTGATGTGACTTTCCTATTAGGCAATTCTCTCATCTCATGTTTGTCTTCAAAACCTTATCAAGCTTAGAAAATTGAAGTTGATAAACAATACATTACAAGGTTCGAATTCCCATAGAATGAGATCATTCATTCGCACTACAACACCATAGGAGATAATACCACATTGGCTGATTACAGTACAAATGTGAAAAATCTCCCTTTTCCCCCTATCCGCAACCCGGGGACGCGCCCTGTTGGATTTCGAAAGCCTCGGAGAATATTACAAACCTTCAATGGCATTCCCATAAACTAACCCACATTGCCCATTCAGGGGTCTGACTGGGCCTATTACCCTCCCTCAGTTTGTAATATTCTCTCCAACTTGGAATTATATTTTCCCGGCACATAAATGGCTTCGACAAATGTTCGATATACTATGCAGCGTCATGATCAGTATAACTATATCAGATGACTTGGAGATCTGATTCTTACAGAATTGTTTGCCATTGATTATACATTCAGCTATTCTAATCATTACTGCAAAGGCCATCGACCACATGCCTGAAATCAAAGCTTCCTGGAAGATATAATCCAAGCCCAGGGAGCAATGATTTGACTAATTGGCCTATAACTCAGTTCAGAAGCCTAATATTAAAATGTGATGTTCGACAAACCTATAGATTATAGTTTTTCCTACATTTATCACCAAGGACGCCATATTTTAACTCTTTTATTTACGGCGTAAAAGTGTTAGTACTACCTAACCATACTAAACGATCGGATTTTTCGATCGTTTAGTATGAATAGGTGATACTAGCGCTGTCACGCCGCATATATGAGAGTTAGGATATGGAATTGTAGTAAAAACACTTATCTACAAGTTTGCCGAACATCTCATTTGAATATTATGCTTCTGAACTGAGTTATGGATAAATGAGTCAAATGATTGCCAGGTGATCGAAAACATCCTTGGAGGGCGGTATCTTGCACCGATTTGTACCAAATATGTAAAGATGCCGTGTGCAGTATAGTTGTCCCATGTTACTTTTTGACGATTTTGACATTTTATCATCAAAAGGTCTATATTTGCGTATACTTTCAGAATCTACTCTCGGTTATTATATTTTGTTCAGAAACTCCATGAAAACAACATCAAGTCAATTTGTCCCATGTTCAGTTTTGTTATCATAAGTTATCCCATGTTCATTTATTTTTTCTCAAAAGCTATCCACACGCGAAAAAATCCGTTCTGATAAACGAGAACAAACAAACGCAAATATGAGAACAGGCAAATATACACCGTGAACTGGAACTAGTTCCGGCTGTCAATATGGGCGTTCTAGAAACCGTGACATCTAGTTCACGGTGTACATTTCTTATTGTTGTTATCGTTGCTATGCATAGTTCCCGTTTGTTCCCTTTGCCGTGACTGAGAGTGCACGTATATCGGAACTGATTTTTTTGCGTGCATGTTACGCATAAAAATCTATCCGAGCATCTCTGAGGGAAGCCTGAACATTTTCCGGAAATCCTGATATAATTTGTAAAATTCAACATGGGACAGATTATGCTGCAAAACTCGACATGGGACAGCTTATGATGAAAATTACAACATGGGGCAGCTTATGCTGAACATCTCACATGACATGGGACAGCTTATGCCGAGAAAATCCCGAAAATTGCTAGATTTATCGGCATTACAGTCCCACCCGAGTTTTTCTTTAAAAAAAATCAAAGTAATTTGAATGTTTATATAACTTTTTGTTCATACTTCAATGATAAATACCAATTCTAACGCTATGCTGATGAATTCACTTTGTATTTTCATTACACTTGCCCGTAGAGATGGAAACAAGGCTGAAACTTAAAACGCGTTTTTCTCAGTTTGCAGTTTTGGAACATGAGTAGGGATGTAGTACCGGTAGTACCGGTACCGAAAATACCGGTATTACTGACCAATTTTTGGTACCGAAATACCGGTCTGACTAAATCTTGGTACCGGTACTTTCGGTACCGTAAAATCTCTAGCGAAGTGCTGAAATCCGGTCATTAGTATAGCCAACTTGTAATGGGCTATACAAACATTTCATATATGCATAGCAATAATTGGTTTAACACTAGTTATTGAGATTAGGATGTTGGAACTCTGTTAGATCTTAGAACTCGTGAATATACATCTATTACTGTGGTTGACCAAATTTTAAAGTGAGGAGGGGCACGGGGAGGGGCTCCTGCATTTTTTTTATTACGTGGAAGGCCGGCAGGGTACCCGGGTACCCACGAAATTGAAATGATCATATCTCCGTCAATTTTTCATCGATTTTGGAAATTTTTAGCTCATTCAATTCAGAAAATCATCATCTATTGGGAAAATATTTGGTTAGACCGATCTAATCACCGTGGTTTTCGGAAAATCCATATTTTTGGGAGCATGTCCTTATACCATATTGAAACCCACATTGTTAAGGCTAGGATACCTTAAAGTGTTTATGGTCAACCATGGCCTCAGGGGAAGCGTGTTCCGAAATCACAGTTTCAAAGTCAACACGTTTTATGATTCCAGGCCGGTCAGATACAATATGCCAAAGCAATTTTACGATGCTTGGTACCGAAATTGCTACTAACCTACCGAAAATCCCGTATATTGTATTGTATAAAAACATGGATCCGGAAATCCGGATTTTCCGGTACCTATGGTGATCGGACCGGTCCAACCAAATACGATCTCGATAGATAATGAGTTTCTGAGTTGAATGAGGTAAGAACTTTTAAAACCGGTGGAAAAATCGCTGAGATATGATCATTTCCATTTCGTGGGTACCCGGGTACCCTGCCGGCCTTCTACGGGTGTTTTTTTTTTTGCTGGCCACACTACGGTTAATGAACGTTGAATTTTGGAAATAGATTTTCTAGCTTAGAACAAAACATGTTAGATTAGGGTTTCTTGTTATTTCTTCAGTTTTTGAATCCGTTGATGCGTTGATAGCATCAATAAGGAAAAATAAGTTTTTTTCTGTCTTCACCTTGCAGTTAGGGCCTGTCCATAAACTACGTAGACTCTTAGGGGGGGACGGGGGGTCTGGCCAAAGTCTACGCTCCATACAAATTTCGAAAATTTTGTATGAAGAAAAGTCTACGAGGGGGGAGGGGGGGTCTGAGATGGCCGAAAAAAAGTCTACGTAGTTTATGGACAGCGCCTTATCTAATAGATAGTATCTATCTGATTTTGGTACATGTAAGGTTGTTCCTGTTTCATTTTTTTTAGACTGACCACCCTGTGAAACTGCGCAGAAGCTAAACAATAGCTCCAAAAACAGGTTCATAAAACTCATTTCATTCTATCTATATTTCTGTTTAATTTAGTATTTTCTGGTTAGCTTTTATGACATTGAAAGCAGGAATTCACAAAAGCCTGGAAAACTGTAGATTTTCGAAGCCAATAGACTACTTTTCATTTTAGTGAAAAATTTCTCAGTACCGGTACTACCGGTACTGTAAGCCCAAGAACCGAAATACCGGTACTCACCAAAAGTAGTCGGTACTGCGACCCCTAACCATGAGGTAATTATGCTGCACACGGCAGTCCGGTGGGCATGTAGCTCGTATACCGGAGCAACGACAAGCTAAAACCATATTCAGCAGAGAATCAAGAAAGAACCGTCGGCTTCGAGTTAAGTCGCGCACACGTTGTCTTTTTGTAGTTGCCTCTAAATATTCCGGGCTTCTGGGAACGATTAGCCCAAAACTGAGACTAGTGTAAGTATTGACTCTGTAAAAGAAAAGCATGATGTCTCCAAGACATCACCCAGAAGTCGTAATCGTTCCCAATACCGAAAAGTTAACGATTGCACACAATTTGGCACCATCCAAACAGCATTCCGCTCGATGCACAGTGGCCGGAAGCCGGACAAAACCTCAAAAATCGACTTCAATATTTTATTTATCTAATATTTTTCTTCCAATATAGATACTTCAACTAAGGAAACCCCAAATTTTCAAGTCATTTGGTCATAAATTGAGTCTTGTAGATTTTTTCAAAGTTGAGGTTTTGTGTGGTACTTTACCAGGGATTATTGTCTTTATTTTATGAGCTTTCTTCATGACATCGTTGTAAAACTTAGGAAGATTTGGATAATGTGACAATATTATTGGTGTTTTTGGGTATGAATGACCATGCCATTTCAGGGTTTGTTTGGAATCCAATCACAAAATTATTATGTTTTTACAACATGCAAAAATATTGTCTTTTATGAAATTTTGGAGAAAAACTTGGTATTAAAGAGATCCAGTACTTGTTTAGGAAACATCAGAAAACAACGCCGTATCCCGGATCTGGCGTACAATTTCGTCTAGTTTTTGGCTATATAGGTCACTGTTTGCGCATTTTTGCGCTAAGCCCAAAAAAATTTTTTTTTTCTATTATGTCACAATGGAGCCGCATGGTTGTGGAGGAAGTGATATTGTTTGAAGTTTATATTTAATCTTAACATAATTCAAATTGACAACAGAATACTAACAATTTAATGTAAACCTCATTCTAGTAAGAGACCTTCACTAAGTCAAGTGGTCATAAGGGGAGGGGGAGGGGGTGTTTGAAAACAGGATGGCCACAGCTCTAACATTTTTTTAAATTTATTTTATTTTTTATATATTTATTTTTTTTTTGACAGAAGAACACAAAAAGGTGCGTGCTTCAGTTAAAAAGAGTGTGCTGGAGAGAAGGGGAGTGATGACTAAGAATGATTAAGCCTTTATTATCTTACACGCTACCTACATCCCGCATTATTAAAGACCACCAAATATAACTAACTCTTTGATCCTTAAAAATAAAGACGAAAAACAATCGTGAAAAAAATGTAACAATAACTACAAATCATTGCTCATTGGTTTTCTTAAACTGATCGTTTTTTTCGATTCCTCTTAATAGTTAGAATTGCTCAAGAAGCTTAAAAGCAATCTCTTCAAGAACTTCTATCGTAGTTTCAGTATATAGTGACACAAATTCGTCGACACCTGCGCGCTTTTTTTTCTACACGCACATCGTTACAGTTTATAGCAGTAGTCATCTATAAAATATGAAAGGAATACACTAAACGGCGTAAAACACTATGTTAAATATTTTTCTGCGTAAACGTCGCGATCACCAAGGCAATCTTTAATTATTTTTCTCGTTTTTTTTTCAAAAACTTGAAGTTTTATTGTATGTTATTCATGCATTTTCTTAGAAAACATTCCTACTGAACGACACACAGAGTGATATAGATTTTGAAAATATTTGCTGGAGCTCTACTGTTTATCAATAATATTACCGATCTCTTATGATCGTTTACCAACAACTCCGTTCAATATTGCGAATACGTATTTCCAAATAGGTATAAAGTTATTTTGGTTGCTCGTCAAGTGATAACAGAGATCAAAGTACATTACAACATGTAAAACCTAAACTCGGACGAGCATATATGAAGTCGTTGAAACGAGATTTATAAAAAGCAGTTCACTATATGAGACTATCTGAACCCATTTTAAATCGTTAATTTACCTCCGTGTACCCACCGTAAAACTACACGTGGTCTATAGAGGGTCCCTGAGAATAGACCACGTCTTTTCAGCCAACATTGTGTGTATCTGAATTGATCCATTGACAGAAAACATAGGTAATCGAATTTTTCTAATGATTTATGTAGTTTTGAAGATTTTGGACCACCCTAACAGCAAAAAATACACAATTATAGGTAATTTCAATGCCAATATATGATATAGGAGCCTTCAAATAGAAAGGTTGATCAAAATCTACGCTCAAAAAACGCATCGTGTTAGCTTATTATCGATAACTTTTTACATGCCTTCCATAATCAGCAGATTTCAAAATTTTGAACCACCCTAATATAGTAAAATAAAAAAAAATGAAAAGTTCCATATCAGAAATAGGTCTAGGGCACTTAAATCATCATAACCTATGAATTTTAGCCATTTCGGTTAACATTTGAGGTTTTGTCCGACCTTTGTATGGAGGTCCGCCACTGTGCGATGTGCCGGATCTGATTTCATAGCCTGATGATGTGCTGGTAATCTTGCAAATTCCTTTACAATCATATAAACATTGCCTATCTGTGTTCTGAACCACCGCAGCGACAAATCCCGACTACAAACTGCAGTATTAATTAGCTTACAGTCAAAACAAGTATAGGGTACCGACTGCTGACGAGCTGTTCAGCTTGAGCAAACGTTGATGGCTACACAGCATGTTGACCGCGTTCAATGTCACGTAATTAAATTTAAAGGACACGTTTTTCACCACCCGGATCGGGTCATTTAGCGTCGTTGTCGGCACGGCGGCGTTGATTGTGTACAAATGTTTCGCAAACCGAACGGATCATATTGCCTTTGTAGACTTCCTTACCAACCAGTCAAGTCAGTCAGTATTGAACGGTTAATCTTCAACGAATAATGTAAGCAGTTATCTGAGACCGCATTGAGCAAGTTCGTCACAGCATTCGTGAGCAAGGATGGCCGGTGCTGACCGGCTGGCCTTCTCTCGCGATCATATCGCACGTTCGCCCGTCATCTCTCTTTACCGGAGTGAGGGAGTGAACGATTTAGCTACAGTACCGGGCAAAAGAATATTCAAAACTCGTTGTTTCATAGCAACTGATCAACTTCATATACGTAACTACACCTTTCCTCTATAAGTATGGCTTGTTTGGATAATTAGGTATTCAAAATTATTTGTTCAAATGCTTAACGTGAATATTTTTCGTAAGCTTCTATGCTATGTTCTATCATAACATTTTTTGCCGTAATGTATTTTATGTTTACCGATACTGTATCCACCGGAGAAAATCAAAGAACGAAAAATGGCGCGTACGCGCCACTCGAGCCTTCAATGAAATCAACCGATCGCCTGAAACTGTACAGGACAGAATGTGCAAGGCACGACATCGGGATCTCGTGACAAATGTACTCAACACGTCAGCCGGTACTCGGCGCAATCCCCCAACGATTTAGTGCTATACACACTAGACTAGAACCAACAACAATGCCAACCACACGACAATCTATCTATAGATGTGTATGTAGGTACCCACTTATTACAAACGAACGAACGAACGAACGATCTTGACACTGACTGTGACTGCGAGTGGCGGGAAGTGCAATGATCGTCGACGTCGTGAATGCATGTTGCGTTGCGTTGCGCAAATTTAGCACTATTAGTGGGGGGACGGGACAATCATCTGCACCGACAAGGGTAAAGTGGCATCCACCAAACATAAAATCGGCGTCAGAATTTGATGTGATTGGTTGTTGGCATGTTTACAGCCGGTAACTGTTGTGTCGTCACGTTTAAAGAGACGGTTAGGGTGCAATGACGATTTAAATGTTCAATTATAAACTAATGTACTGTATTTGACAGTGCTGAAAATTTCATTTCGTCATATCTAAATTCAACCACCTACAGCTCATTTTAGAAGCTGATTCTGAGAATATGGTATATGAAAAACTTGTGCGGCTAAACCAGGTCTGCAAGAAAGTCACGAAAAAACTGATATTTTTCGAATATTTAAGGTAAATGTCACGGACTACCTTTGAAAAATGCCAAATGATATTCACCGTGAATATCATTGGAATTTTTCGAACGTAGTCCGTGACATTTACCTTAAATATTCGAAAAATAACGGTTTTCCGTGACTTTCTTGTAGAACTGGTCTAGCTGCACAAGTTTTTCATATACCATATTCTCAGGTTCAGCTTCTAAAATGAGCTGTATGTGATTGAACACAACAACAACTGTTCATCATCTTAAGGATGGCTGAGGCTGATCACTTCATATGCACTTCATTGGGCTGACGACTATCCGGGCCCGTATGAAGTTGATCATCAATATTCTTTTCTTGATCAGCCTAAAATAGCTGTGTATGTAGTGTCGGTAGCGGTTGTCTCAATTGGCTAAGAATAACGGAATATGGACCGCCTGTTCCGGTCGTAAGAGTCAACTTAACAGGTGACCCCTAATTCATGGTGTGATGCGGCTTTATGCTTATCGTGCCCAGGAATGAATGGCTAGGGGGTCCAACAAAAACCTAACCGCTAACGCAGTATGCTGCCCTTACTGCGCCAATCGGAGTAATGGTGCAGTTAACTTTGTGTTTCTCCGAGACAATCAGCTACCCTTCTTTAGTCTCACTTGAGGCTTAATAAGGGCGGGATTATGAAGATGTTGGTAATTACACGGTCCGACAATTTTTTTGCCCAGCTCTAAATTTCACCTTTTCTGATTGCTCCCGACTAGAAACTCATAAATCCGAAGTTTTGACCCTCCCCCTCCTGGGAGAGGGGAGGGGCATGGATTTGAAATTTTGAAAAATCGAAAAATTTCGATGTTTTTTGATCGCCATTTCAGCTAAATGCACGATATCAAAAAAGGAAAAGGTTGACCACGGAGCTTTAGGGGTTGTGCAACTACCAACAAAATTTCACGAAGATCCATCAAGCCATTCTCGAGAAACGGTGTTTTTACGAAATGATGTTTTAAAGATTTATTATATTGCACGCAAAGAATCCAACTACTATATGGCACAATTGTTGATTTAACCATGTCGTTTAGCATCATGGTGTCTTCGAGGAAGTTTTCCACTACAATAACGTGCTTCTTTTAACCTGTTGGTAAAAATGATCAATCCCCCTAAAAGTGAGATAGAAAATTTACTTTTTGAATTTTTCAAGATACAAGGTTGATGTCTTCACAAGAGTTGTAGAAAATGCTGTTCTGAATAACATTGTCGAAGACGCCAAATTCGTAACTCCGTTAGTTTTCAAGATACGTTACGTTTTTATTACCGGCGGTCTCTTGAAAGTTTTTTTTCCGCAATAACTTCTTTCACTTTTGATTCCACAATTCTATTCTCACAGTCTCCAATAGGTCAATCATTTTGACTTTCTAAAGGAGACAATTACTTGTACTTTCGCATTTGTATGAGGTAATTTGCTTACAATTGCCTATAAAGTAGTGCGGGGCAAAAGTTCGCACCTAACAGTCTCCACAAAATAACTATTAAGCGGAAAGACAATAATTTCGTTTTTCATTGCTTAACGATTCCCTATCATGTAACCTTCAAAAAATAGCACAAGATTTTATCGAGGTCTTTCTGTAGCTCTAGTAATAAAACTTTTAATGCAAGTACTTCAATGCGAACATTTGCCCCATACTTGGGGAAAAAGTTCGCACATGATAAAAGATAGTTTAATGGTACAAAGTTCCAAGTTAATTCATGTTTATCCTCTCACTATAGCCACGAAATGTGTTTATTTCTATTTATAGCATACAGGAATACGGCTTGGTTTTCAGTTTTTGTATACAATGTATTTAATGAATACTTCCATATACTATAATATAATAGTTGTTACCCAGACAACCAGTCATCGTATAAGGTGATAAAGTGGAGGCCATATGCGTGCATGTCTCCATTTAGGCACATGTAAAATGTACGCATATCGCCTCCATTTTAACATCTTATACAACATCTTATACGATGACTGGTTGACTGGGTAATAACCCTAGTGTGGCCAACATGATCCTGGCTAGCTTTTTCGACTTCAATTTTCAATTTTTTTGATGATTAATCTAAAAAACGTAAATATATACTAGAGTGCTTGACCAAATATCAAAGCGAGGAGGTGCGGGAAAAGAGATATTCTAAACATAATACCCTACATATCATACCCATTGACACATGGGCCGGGATGAACTGCTAGACTTTCCTTCCAAAGTAAGACGTGATAAGAAATTTTTGTCTCACCGACTGAGGTGAGAGGTAACCAACCATGCTCACCACTATACGCGACGGCCAAATTATAAGTTTTTGATTTATGCAAGAATGTAGAAGTTTCTTCAAATTTTTAATGCTTTTTTAATATTGGAGGTCTAAGTTTTTCTTAAGATCAAATTATCAACTTGTTATTTTTTTATATAAAGCAATGAATGTCCACAAATCTCTGAATAGTTTTTTTTACTTGTAATATCATACATTTGTGTTTAAGACTAAAATCTCGTATTCTTTTATTTTTTCGTAATTATGGCCGTTTTTATATGAAAATACCATATTTTCAAAATTTACTTAATCACCTTAAACAAAAAAAAAATCATTTTTTAGTTTCTTCGTCATTAAAAAATGAAAATTAGAAATTTTGAACAATGCTAATAAATTGAAAATCAACTTGAACCATCATAAGATAAGAAGTGCCAAAAAGAAAAAAAGCCATTTTTAGAAGAAACCCAAGGATAACTTTCTTAAATTGGATTATTAGAAACTCTCTAATTTTACATAATATTGACAACATAGCTAAATCTAATAGTTTAGATGTAAAGCTTTTAGTTAAGCTATAGATACGGCACTGGACCATTGTGTAGTGGTTCATTGTTCCATGGTAAAAAAAGAAGAAGAATGTGGATTAATGCCACGTGTTCAATCGATTGACTTTTGTGCGGAGCCGTGTTATCTAGGTGGCCATGAAAACAAGTACATTCTGTGTAAACATGGCACCGCCCAAACGCCAAATAAGTGAACTTATGCAAAAGTTCATATTTTTTTTGAAATTCAGCCATTTCATAGGAAACCACGTGGACGTTATATTTAATGGGTTTGTCGTTCTTTGGAAAATATAGGATCATATTTTATTTTTATGTTGACATAACAGTTATTAATTTTAACCCTTTGGTTAGGGAACATTTTTGTACTTTATAGCTAATGGCTAGGATTGTTTAGCATATCTGAAAATAATTTATAATGTCTTCTAAAGCGTATTTCTTTTTTTATCATCTAAAAATTTATGTTTTCGCGACCTCTCAGCCCAACAAACATTTTTGCTCTACAAACCACTTTTAACCCTTAAAGGATGTGGACAACTTTTTTGCATAGTTTTACTTATAGCTTTTGACTCAGTGGGTTGATTTTCAAAACCAAAATGTTTTTATCAAGGGGATTAGTTGTGCTATCAAATGCATATATGGAGATTATGTTATGCTAGAACATTTTGGAGAAATAGCTACAAATGTAGTGTACACCACTTGTTCTTCATTCGATTCCGCGTTTTATTTCTATGTACATGTGATATATTTCAATGGAAATTGCACAATATTCTTTGTTTGGGATGAGGCTGTTAGATAGAAATGTCTTAGATCCTTTTACAGCTGTAACAGAGATCTCCAGGTTATCCAAAACGTCCAGAAGTTTTGAACTGTCTCTACTGAACACAAATAGTTGTGTTTACTTTTTAAATCACTTGAACTTGCTGAATTACATTCAAATATAAATTTTGAAACATGAAATGATGGTAGTCATGGCCTGGTGATGTTCTAGGCAACTTAAAATAGATCTGGAGTTCTGATTGTAAGGCCTTTACATGTAATACTATATCAAACTAATGTGTGAATGCCAGAACTGATTTCATTAGATCCATACATGTAAATCAGAGTATGAAAGACTAACTGCACATCAATGGCGATAACTTAGGCCATCCAAATCATTCTGGAGTTAAGGCCTTTATATCTACATTCGTAATAACGCATCGGGTGCATTTCAAACTTGGTATAGTGCGTTTTGGTAGTCATAGAAGATCAGTTGAATCATATGATACTTGTATACACATCATAGAGGCATCCTGGATCATCCGAACTATTCTGAAATTGAGAAATATGGTTTTAATTTGAAATGGTATATCAACAGAAGTGCACAAACATTAGAGTTTGCCATTTGATTCATACACATAGGGCAAGCCATGTGAGAGAAGTTTCCAGAGCATCAGAGATATCTGAGGTCACCTTTCAGTAGTATGTGGTGAAGGCCTTCAGATCTACACTCGTAACAAAGCACCCTACACGTTCAAAACTTGGTGCAGTGTGTTTCAATAGACATAGATGATAAGTTCGACCATATATCATATGACTTAAAGGTTTTCTAGATCATCCAAACCATTTTAGAAGCTAAAATATACGGTTTACAATTGTAATGACCTATCAAGTGCACTAATATCAATATTTATCTCATTTGATTCAAACATATAATACAAGTTGTGGGAGATAAATTTCCAGCACATAAGCGATATCTGAAGCATCATTTTTATTTTTTTATTTTTTTGTGGTTTTAACCATGCCTTCAGATCAACGCTCGTAACAAAGCATATGCTACACGTTAAACTCACTATAACGCGTTTTGGTAGTCATAGAAGATCAGTTGATTCACATGATAATTGAATATACATCTTAGAAGCTTACCGGATCATCCAAACTATTCAGAAAATGAGACATATAATTTGCATGTGTACTGGTCTATCAAAAGAAGTACACAAGTATCAGAAATTGCTCTTTTGATTTATAGATGTAATGCTAATAATGGGCAACTACAGCATCATCAACGTCCACTGCCCACACGAAGGGAGACCCGATGACGAGAAAGAAGCGTTCTACGCGTAGTTAGAGCAAACATACGATGGTTGCTCGCCGCGTGACGTGAAAATCGTTGTCGGCGACATGAACGCGCAGGTAGGAAGGGAGGAAATGTACAGACCGGTAATCGGGCGAAACAGCCTGCACGCCGTAACGAATGATAACGGCCAGCGATGCGTAAACTTTGCAGCCTCCCGTGGTATGGTAGTCCGAAGCACCTTCTTTCCCCGCAAAGATATCCACAAAGCCACCTGGAGATCCCCCGACCATCAAACAGAAAACCAAATCGACCACGTTCTAATCGACGGTAAATTCTTCTCTGATATAACCAACGTCCGCACATACCGCAGTGCGAATATAGATTCGGATCACTACTTAGTCGCTGTATGCATGCGCTCAAAACTTTCGACAGTTATCACCACGCGTCGAAGTCGAACGCCGCGGCTCAACATCGAGCAACTTCGTAACGTAGAAGTGGCTCAAGACTACGCGCAGCAGTTAGCAGTGGCCCTACCAACGGAAGAGCAGCTTGGCGCAGCTACACTTGAAGATGGCTGGAGGGACATCCGATCCGCCATAGGTAGTACCTCGGCTACAGCACTAGGCTTCGCGACTCCGAATCACAGAAACGACTGGTACGACGGCGAATGTGAACAGTTGAAAAACGAGAAGAATGCAGCATGGGCGAGAATGCTGCAACACCGTACGAGAGCGAATGAGGCACGTTACAAACAGGCGCGGAACAGGCAGAACTCAGTCTTCCGGATGAAGAAGCGCCAGCAGGAAGAACGAGATCGCGAAGCGATGGAAGAGCTGTACCGCGCTAAGGACACACGAAAATTCTACGAGAAGCTGAACCGCTCGCGCAGAGGCTTTGTGCCACAAGCCGACATGTGCCGAGATAATCACGGGAATATTCTCACGAGCGAGCGTGAGGTGGTCGACAGGTGGCGGCAGCATTACGATGAGCACCTCAATGGCGACGTTGCAAGTACCGAAGGTGGCGTGGTAACAGATCTAGGAGTATGTGCACAGGACGAAAGACTTCCGGCCCCTGACCTTCAAGAGATTGAGGAGGAGGTTGGCCGGTTGAAAAATAACAAGGCCGCTGGAGCAGATCAACTACCAAGCGAGCTTCTAAAATACGGTGGAGAAGCACTGGTGAGAGCACTACACTGGGTCATTACCAAGATTTGGGAGGATGAAGTTTTACCGGAGGAATGGATGGAAGGTATCGTGTGTCCCATCTACAAAAAGGGCGACAAGTTGGATTGCGGGAACTATCGCGCGATCACACTACTGAGCGCTGCCTACAAGATACTCTCTCAAATTTTATGCCGCCGTCTATCACCGATTGCAAGAGAGTTCGTGGGGCAATATCAGGCTGGATTTATGGGTGAACGCGCTACAACGGACCAAATGTTCGCCATCCGCCAGGTGTTGCAGAAATGCCGCGAATACAACGTGCCCACACATCACTTGTTCATCGATTTCAAATCGGCGTATGATACAATCGATCGAGAACAGCTATGGCAGATTATGCACGAATACGGATTCCCGGATAAACTGATACGGTTGATCAAGGCGACGATGGATCGAGTGATGTGCGTAGTTCGAGTATCAGGGACTTTCTCGAGTCCCTTCGAATCTCGCAGAGGGTTACGGCAAAGTGATGGTCTTTCGTGCTTGCTGTTCAACATTGCTTTGGAGGGTGTAATAAGAAGAGCGGGGATAAACACGAGTGGGACGATTTTCACGAAGTCCGTTCAGCTGCTTGGTTTCGCCGATGATATTGATATTATTGCTCGTAAATTTGAGACGATGGCGGAAACGTACATCCGACTAAAGAGGGAAGCCAGGCGAATCGGATTAGTCATTAATGTGTCGAAGACAAAGTACATGATGGCAAAGGGCTCCAGGGAGGAATCACCGCGCCCGCCACCCCGAATTCATATCGACGGTGATGAAATCGAGGCGGTTGAAGAATTCGTGTACTTGGGCTCACTGGTGACCGACGACAACGACACCAGCAGAGAAATTCAGAGGCGCATTGTGGCAGGAAATCGTGCCTACTTTGGACTCCGCAGAACTCTACGATCGAATAAAGTTCGCCGTAACACGAATTTAACCATCTACAAAACGTTGATTAGACCGGTCGTCCTCTATGGGCACGAAACATGGACCCTACGTGCAGAGGACCAACGCGCCCTTGGAGTTTTCGAACGGAAGGTGTTGCGTACCATCTACGGCGGAGTGCAGATGGAAGACGGGACTTGGAGAAGGCGAATGAACCACGAGCTGCATCAGCTGCTGGGAGAACCTACCATCGTCCATACCGCGAAAATCGGGAGGCTACGGTGGGCGGGTCACGTCATCAGGATGTCGGATAGCAACCCGACTAAAATGGTTCTCGAGAGTCATCCGACCGGTACAAGAAGACGTGGAGCGCAGCGAGCTAGGTGGGTCGACCAAGTGGAGGACGATCTGCGGACCCTACGCAGAGTGCGGAACTGGAGACAAACAGCCATGGACCGAGTGGAATGGAGGCGGCTACTATGTACAGCAGAGGCCACCCCGGCCTTAGCTTGACCGGTAAGGTAAGTAAGCTAATAATGGGAAACAAATTTCTAGTGCGTCAGGGATATCTGAGGTCACTTGTAATAGCGTATGGTTAAGGCCTTCATATCTACAACCCGTGGCAAATCATCGGCTTAGGCTCGTGCACAACAAAGGAAGGCAAGGGAGGGATTTTTCGTAGTTTTCGTAAAGGCGGAGTGGCACCTAGTTCATGGAATTTCGGAGACCCCCAAAACTCCTCCCTTGGGCACCAGCTTGCATCGGCTACATTTCAAACTTAGTGTAGAGTATAGCAGTAGACATATTAGATCAATTCAATCATATTTCTCATGACTGTTACAAATAGAGCACACATATCAGAATTAATACTTATTTTCATATATGTACGGCAAGTAATATTATGCTTGGAATTTGTAGACATTCTTTCAAATGAACCTCCGAGCAAAACTCAAAATGAAAGTTGTTGCAACGTGCATAACATGAATCACTGTGGTTCATTTTTTTTCTTTGTTCACGAAATCATTCACCCTAGGCTAGTTTATATCGGGGCCCACAGCTTTACTCCCTTTCAAAAAAAGAAAACTAACATTTTTATGTTATTCGTCGTGTAGAAAAAAGAACAATCTCAACTTTTTCAGAAGTAAAACAATCAACGTATTTTTATTGTTAACCCGTAAAAACCGGGACGATCTTTTTATGGTAAAATTGCAATATCTTCTTTATTTTACCCTGGAGCCATTTTCAAGGGGAATATTTGTGCTAGTAAATGCATATGGTACCTCCTCCCTTTTACTGGTAGCCGAAAAGCTTTTTTTGTAAATTGTACATGTTTTTGCTCAAATTTCATCGTTTAGCTAATCATCAATAGTTTTCACTAATCCTTGACATGCACATTTTTACCCATTATAGTTTTGATCTCAGAGCTATTCTTAGGCCTCCGAAGTACTCCGAAATTTGTGTCATAAATCCAACATTCTAAACAAAATTTTATACACGATGAATGATCACAGAACATGGTCTACGGTACAAGCCTCAAAGCATCCCTCGAAAATTCATGGTACATGAATTGGGTAATCTAGAACATCCAAACTACTCTGGAATTAAGATATTCAAGCTCTACAAGCTCTACTCCTGTATCTCTTTACTTTATCGATGTAGTTCTTTAACGATTATTTCTGTTGTATCTCATAATATTTTGGGTATCTCGTTGTATTATTTTTGTGCATCCACTAGAATAAAAATGATTTTTATAGTTTTTTGAAGTGTAGGAATTTACCCAAAAATTCCTCAGAAATTCATCGTGATATTCTCCGAGAATACCTCTACGAGTTCTTAAGAAATTCCGCTAGGAGTTTCCGTGAAATCCTTCACAAGTTTCCCGGCAGTTTCATGGAAATTCCTTCAGTAGCTGTTCTGGAATTCCTTAAGAAGTTCCTCGGGAATTACTTCAAGAACCTCTCGAAAAATTCTGCGGGAGTTCCTCCAGGAATTCCACGGGAATTTCTCCGTGAATTCTACGAGCATTCCTCGGGAATCCTCCAAAGATTTTTCCAGGGGTTCATGCAAACCATATGTCTCATTTTCGGAATAGTTTGGATAATCCGGGAGGCTTCTAAGATGTATATTTGAGTATCACGTGAATCTTCTATGGCTACCATACGCATTATAGTGAGTTTAACGTGTAGCCGATGCTTTGTGACGAGTGTAGATTTGGAGGCCTTAATCATATAATATAAAAAAAATGATGCTGCAGATATCGCTGATGTACTGGAAAAATGTCTTTCACGACTTGTATTAAATGCTGATATTAGTGCACTTGATAGGTCATTACAACTAAAAACCGTATATTTTAGCTTCAGAATGGTTTGGATGATCTAGAAAAGCTTCAAGTTATATTATATATGGTCGAACTTATCATCTATTTCTACTGAAACACACTGCACCAAGTTTTGAACGTGCAGGAATCTTCGTTACGAGTGTAGATCTGAAGGCCTTCACCACATAATACTGAAAGGTGACCTCAGATATCTCTGATGCTCTGGAAACTTCTCTCCCATGGCTTGCCCTATGTGTATGAATCAAATGGGCAAACTCTGATGTTTGTGCACTTCTGTTGATATACCATTTCAAATTAAAAAAAATATATTTATATCTATATAAATATTTCTCAACTTCAGAATAGTTCGGATGATCCAGAATGCCTCTATGTTGTGTATACAAGTATCATATGATTCAACTGATCTTCTATGACTACCAAAACGCACTTTACCAAGTTTGAAATGCACCCGATGCGTTATTACGGATGTAGATATAAAGGCCTTAACTCCAGAATGATTTGGACGGCCTAAGTTATCGCCATTGATGTGCAGTTAGTCTTTCATACTCTGATTTACATGTATGGATCTAATGAAATCAGTGCTGGCATTCATACATTAGTTAGATATAGTATTACATGTAAAGGCCTTACAATCAGAACTCCAGATCTATTTTATGTTGCCTAGAACATCACCAGGTCATGACTACCATCATTTCATGTTTCAAAATTTATATTTGAATGTAATTCAGTAAGTTAAAGTGATTTAAAAAGTAAACACAACTATTTGTGTTCAGTAGAGACAGTTCAAAACTTCTGGACGTTTTGGATAACCTGGAGATCTCTGTTACAGCTGTAAAAGGATCTAAGACATTTCTATCTAACAGCCTCAACCCAAACAAAGAATATTGTGCAATTTCCATTGAAATATATCACATGTACATAGAAATAGAACGCGGAATCGAATAAAGAACAAGTGGTGTACACTACATTTGTAGCTTTATCTCCAAAATGTTCTAGCATAACATAATCTCCATATATGCATATGATAGCACAACTAATCCCCTTGATAAAAACATTTTGGTTTTGAAAATCAACCCACTGAGTCAAAAGCTATAAGTAAAACTATGCAAAAAAGTTGTCCACATCTTTTAAGGGTTAAGTGAACTTTGGCTTAAGAAACTGTTATTCAGCTAGCATTGTTTCTTGAGAGATGTAATTGTTTCTTTTGTATTAAATAACGACTATTTACATGTTACAAAATTTTCCCTAACCATTCTATCATTGTAAAATAGTTTTGCGCAATTGAACACTAGCATTATTTTTCCAAAAGTTATACGAAAAATGAAATTTTCCTGAAGAATATTTAAAAACCAAAACATTTCAACAGTAATCACAAAATCTCAGAATATTTTTGACTCAAACAATGAGAACTCAAATTGGCTTGAAGCAAAAATATAGTAGTGTACGAAAGTTAAAAAAAAAATAGAAAAAGAGAAATTCATAAAATCACGAATTAAAAAGTATTTTCAACCAAATCACGTTTAAGTCGATTTAAAAAGACAAATAATGATGTTGAGATCCAAATTAAAAAAACACATTCCGTTGCTATAGTGAAAATATAAACATAAAATAACTTGAAATAAATGGACTTTGTACCATTAAACTATGTGCGAACTTTTTCCCCAAGTATGTGGCAAATGTTCGCATTGAAGTACTTGCATTAAAAGTTTTATTACTAGAGCTACAGAAAGATCTCGATAAAATCTAGTGCTATTTTTTAAGTTTACATGATAGGGAATCGTTAAGCAATGAAAAGCGAAATTATTGTCTTTCCGCTTAATAGTTATTTTGTGGAGACTGTTAGGTGCGAACTTTTGCCCCGCACTACTTTATAGGCAATTGTAAGCAAATAACCTCATACAAATGCGAAAGTACAAGTAATTGTCTCCTTTAGAAAGTCAAAATGATTGACCTATTGGAGACTGTGAGAATAGAATTGTGGAATCAAAAGTGAAAGAAGTTATTGCGGAAAAAAAACTTTCAAGAGACCGCCGGTAATAAAAACGTAACGTATCTTGAAAACTAACGGAGTTACGAATTTGGCGTCTTCGACAATGTTATTCAGAACAGCATTTTCTACAACTCTTGTGAAGACATCAACCTTGTATCTTGAAAAATTCAAAAAGTAAATTTTCTATCTCACTTTTAGGGGGATTGATCATTTTTACCAACAGGTTAAAAGAAGCACGTTATTGTAGTGGAAAACTTCCTCGAAGACACCATGATGCTAAACGACATGGTTAAATCAACAATTGTGCCATATAGTAGTTGGATTCTTTGCGTGCAATATAAGAAATCTTTAAAACATCATTTCGTAAAAACACCGTTTCTCGAGAATGGCTTGATGGATCTTCCTGAAATTTTGTTGGTAGTTGCACAACCCCTAAAGCTCCGTGGTCAACCTTTTCCTTTTTTAATATCGTGCATTTAGCCGAAATGGCGATCGAAAAACATCGAAATTTTTCGATTTTTCAAAATTTCAAATCCATGCCCCTCCCCTCTCCCAGGAGGGGGAGGGTCAAAACTTCGGATTTATGAGTTTCTAGTCGGGAGCAATCAGAAAAGGTGAAATTTAGAGCTGGGCAGAACAAAAGTTGATTTTTTGTCGGACCGTGTTATTAGTTTAACCCTTTCAAGCCGGAATTGGTTCAAGCGTTTATGGAGTTTTTTCTGTAGTTTTGGTAATCAATACCATAAAAACGGTAGAATATTATGCAGCATATTTTTTCTGGATATCCTAGGTCATCCAAACTATTCTTGAGTAAGGATCCTTATGTCTATGGGTGTAACGGAAACTTCTTTTATTATACAAAGCTACGATTTGTAATCTATCATGTCCAGTAACTTTTCTGAAAGTTCAATAGACAGTATCAGATCATTCGGGATATCTTTGATCAGTTTGGATTATTGAGTTTAGATCCTTAAGTCTGCGGGGGTAACGGTAACTTCTTTCATTATACAAAGCTACAATTTGTAATCTATCATCTCCTTCTGAAAGTTACAGTGGTAGTTTTTATCAACTAAGCTTCATAACAGTAAGGAAGCCCAAACATATATAACAACGCTTATTGTTCCTCTAACTACTTTGGTAAACACAGTGGATTATGCAACACTACTTATTGTAGTGGCAAAAGCTATCATCACAAACCTGAAGCTATGGTCTCCGGAGTAGTTTTGTTGATCTGGAATATCTCAAAACTATCTATATATATGCCAGGGTGTTTAAAGATTACAGTTCAAAGCTCATTGTGAGAATAACTACTGTTACTATCAAGAGCAAAACTTCAGGATAGTTTGGATGAACCTCTATGGCCCAAATGTTCATAATAATATATAGTAGACTTCATGTTGTATTACCGATTGCAAGAGAGCTGGTGGGGCAATATCAGGCTGGATTTATGGGTGAACGCGCTACAACGGACCAGATGTTCGTCATCCGCCAGGTGTTGCAGAAATGCCGCGAATACAACGTGCCTACACATCACTTGTTCATCGATTTCAAATCGGCGTATGACAATCGATCGAGAACAGCTATGGCAGATTATGCACGAATACGGATTCCCGGATATACTGATACGGTTGATCAAGGCGACGATGGATCGAGTGATGTGCGTAGTCCGAGTATCAGGGACACTCTCGAGTCCCTTCGAATCACGCAGAGGGTTACGGCAAGGTGATGGTCTTTCGTGCTTGCTGTTCAACATTGCTTTGGAGGGTGTAATACGAAGAGCGGGGATAAACACGAGTGGGAAGATTTTTACGAAGTCCGTTCAGCTGCTTGGTTTCGCCGATGATATTGATATTATTGCTCGTAAATTTGAGACGATGGCGGAAACGTACATCCGACTAAAGAGTGAAGCCAGGCGAATCGAATTAGTCATTAATGTGTCGAAGACAAAGTACATGATGGCAAAGGGCTCCAGGGAGGAATCACCGCGTCCGCCACCCCGAATTCATATCGACGGTGATGAAATCGAGGCGGTTGGGCTCACTGGTAACCGACGACAACGACACCAGCAGAGAAATTCAGAGGCGCATTGTGGCAGGAAATCGTGCCTACTTTGGACTCCGCAGAACTCTACGATCGAATAAAGTTCGCCGTAACACGAAGTTAACCATCTACAAAACGTTGATTAGACCGGTCGTCCTCTATGGGCACGAAACATAGACCCTACGTGCAGAGGACCAACGCGCCCTTGGAGTTTTCGAACGAAAGTTGTTGCGTACCATCTACGGCGGAGTGCAGATGGAAGACGGGACTTGGAGAAGGCGAATGAACCACGAGCTGCATCAGTTGCTGAGAGAACCAACCATCGTCCACACCGCGAAAATCGGGAGGCTACGATGGGCGGGTCACGTCATCAGGATGTCGGATAGCAACCCGACTAAAATGGTTCTCGAGAGTCATCCGACCGGTACAAGAAGACGTGGAGCGCAGCGAGCTAGGTGGGTCGACCAAGTGTAGGACGATCTGCGGACCCTACGTAGAGTGCGGAACTGGAGACAAACAGCCATGGACCGAGTGGAATGGAGGCGGCTACTATGTACAGCAGAGGCCACCCCGGTCTTAGCCTAACCGGTAAGGTAAGTAAGACTTCATGTTGGTCCAATCACCGCGATTGATTATGAAACGTTACTCAGTATGACAGATATGACTGATGTTACGAAAGTAGACCTGAAGTTCTGAACTCAAAGATAGTTTGGCTGACCTGGAACAATCCCATAGTGTCTCTTAATAACATTTGAGATTTCAAGTGCTTCATGGATCTCCGCAGATTATGCTATGCTATTATTTATGGTGAAAACACAAATCTTGTAGATTTGAAGGACTTCGTTATAGAACAGTTTGGACGAACCTGATTGTCCCAAAGGTTTATAATTAAAAAGGAGACTTCAGATTGGTCCTGTAACTGCAGTTAATTATGCAGCGTTACTCAGTATAACATATATGGATACTGTTACGAGTGTAGACTTGAAGTCCTGAACCCCAAGGTTGTTTGGCTGACCTGGCATATCTCTGTAGTGTGTCTAAATGACATTTGAGATTTTAGGAGCTTCGCGGATCCCAGAAGTTTATGCCATACTATTATTTAGGGCGAAAACACATAAAGTTATTCTTGTAGATTTGAAGGACTTCATTATATAACCGTTTGTACGTTCCTGAATGTCCTAAAGGTTTATAACAAGCTAGTAGACTTCAGATTGCTCCAGTAACTGCGTTTAATTATGCATCGTTATTCCACACTGCCAAAAAAGTTCAGCTTATTGGACGCAGTGGCTTAATTTCCCCAACAGGGGAGGAAAAAAATGCATCGTTACTCAGTATAACAGATATGGCTACTGTTACGAGTGTGGACCTGAAATTCTGAACTTCAAGGTAGTTTGGCTGTCCTGGAATATCCCTATAGTGTCTATAAATGACATTGTAGATGTCAATAGCTGCACGGATTCCAGAAGATTATGCAATGCTATTATTTGATTTGATTTGATTATTTGGTTAAATTTTCACCTAATAGTTTCGCATTATGCGATTTACACGGTGCATTCTGTGTATCCTCGCCTTTGGCGTTTTCCAATCGATACCGATCTGGTTTTATTGCTGTTGTTCTTTGTTGTGCTGTTATTGCTAAGAGCTTGATCTCACCTAGTTTGGGTAGTGGCTACGGTTAGGATAGCTCAGATAAAACTTCAGCATAAAAGAACAGCAACGATCAATCTTTTGTAGACTTATGCAAAATGGTACAGCTCAAGTGGCCTTGGTCCAAGAACCTTGCTTTCGTAAGGGGAATTTTTATCTAAGAACCCTTGTGAACCGGTGTTTACTTCTTCTTCTTCTTCTTCTTTATGGCTCGACGTCCCCACTGGGACTTGGCCTGCCTCGCTTCAACTTAGTGTTCTTTGAGAACTTCCAGTTTTTAATTGAAGGGCTTTCTTTGCCTGCCATTGCATGAATTTGTATATTGTGAGGCAAGTACAATGATACACTATGCACAGGGAGTCGAGAAAATTTTCCCGACCGGAACGGGAATCGAACCCGCCGTCTCCGGATTGGCTATCCATAGCCTTAACCACTAGGCTAACGGGAGACCCCGTTTACTACTTTCAGTAAAAATGAAATGGAAAACTCGCGTGTCATGCCTCGAGCTTGTATGCTTGTCAACAACGCAATTGTTGCTACACTCATCTCTGAACTAACCACCAGAGATGTATGTGCTATCACAATTGATGTATCTGTTGGAAACCTCAACAGGAAATACGTCTATTGTTCGGATTATTTACCGCATGATGAACCATCCCCTACGGATGCTTTCAAACAAGTCATCGCATACTGTACTTCAAAAGGCCTTCCGCTAATTGTTGGCAGTGATGCTAGTGCTCACCATATCATCTGGGGCAGCTCAGACATTAACTTGAGAGGCTCCAGTTTGATGGAGTACTGAAGTAGTACACATCTTGCATTACTTAACATAGGCAACCGCCCAATCTTCATGGTATCTGCTAGAGAGGAAGTGTTAGACATAACGCTTTGCTCTAGTAGAATTAGTCTCGAGCTGACCGATTGGCATGTGTCAGATGAAGAATCTTTTATCTGACCATCGCTACATCTTTTTTGAACATGTGAATGTTCACTGGCAAACTTTGCGTTTCAGGAAACCCCGGGCAACCAACTGGGATCTCTCTACCGATTTGGTTTGCGGCCAAATTTCGTGGATACTCACCAACTATTGACACTCCGAGTGATTTGGAAGATGCCGTTGATACTACAACGACCTTCATCATGGAAGCTTCTGAAGAAGCTTGCCCTTTGCGGTCTGTAAAGACTACAAGAGGAACCCCTTGGTGGAACTCTGGTCTGGCGAAGCTCAGGAAGCAATGTAGAAAGACGACGAGCAATGAAACAGACGACGTTCGACTGGCTCGGAGACTTTCAGGTCGACTCGCAAGGTCTATAAGAAAGCTCACCGATCTGCTGAACGATCCGGCTGGAATAATCTTTGTACAAATGTTTCCAGTTTGAGTGAAGTCAGTCGATTGAACAAAATCCTTGCGAAATCTAAGGATTTCCGAGTGAACGGTCTTCGTTTTCCAAATGGCGACTTCACTTCCTCTGATGAGGAAGTTTTGGAATGTTTGTTCAGTACACATTTCTCCGAATGTGTGGATATTACATTTTCGGATGAACCTGATATTTTTTCTTGTAGTTATGATTCTTTAGATTCGGTTCGGAGTATCATAACTATTGAATCGATTGAGTAGACACTAAATAGCTTTGCTCCTTTTAAATCGCCTGGAGCAGATGGTATATATCCTATTTTTCTTCAGAAGGGATTTGTTTACTTCAAACATGTTTTGAAAAAACTACTTGCTTGCGGTTTTGCTACAGGGTGTATTCCCAAATCCTGGCGGAATATTACTGTAAAGTTTATTTCTTAAGTGAGTCAAGCGTCGTATGAAGAAGCAAAGAGTTTCAGATCTATCAGTTTGACCTCTTTTCGTCTGAAATGCTTAGAACGCATTGTCGATTATCACATCCGTGATGTCCATCTGGCCAACGTGCCTCTTCATGTGAACCAACATGCTTACCAATCTGGAAAGTCTACTGTGACTCTTTTACAATAAGTTGTTTACGATATTGAGAAAGCATTTACTCAAAAGCAATATTGTTTGGTTGCTCAAGCAACACACCTGGTTACATAACAGTCACGGCAGCGCATGTAAGGGTTGCACAGAAGTCACTGTGACTTACTGCGCATAGACTGGCCCAAATACAAAAATGTCGAAAAATTCCACGGGGCACCCTCTAGAATCGTGCCTTTGGATGAGAAGAGCATTCTGTGAAAATTTCAGATCAATCGGTTTAAAACTGAGCTGGCGCAAATGAGTTGAAGGTTTGTATGGGATCTTCAGTCCAAATATATGGAAAATCGGATGACCTACAGTCTCTCAGTCAGCACGCTGGTTTAAAGAGTTTGATTTGGCTGATAATTGAAAAAATAATAGTTGATACCCTAAGGAACAACTTTGTAGAAGACCATATCATGATAAAACTTAACTTAGTTGCGGTTTCAGCTAACGAAAGCAGGATGAGGACATCTTCCCCCGTTTACTCTCGGTTGTTACATGCAGCACGTGTTTGCTGTTCGAAACTTGCGCTCTACATCATAGGCGGCTATGTTGTCCTTCATTTCAATTGCTCACGCACGTGGGCGGGTATCGAAACAATAAAGCATTACATAGGCGCCTATGATGTAGCGCGCAAGCTTCGACCGACAAACACGTGCTGCATGTAACAACCGAGAGTAAACGGGGGAAGATGTCCTCATCCTGCTTTCGTTAGCTGAAACCGCAACTAAATTAAGTTTTATCATGACATGGTCTTCTACAAAGTTGTTCCTTAGGGTATTAACTACCATTCTTTCAATTCTGAGCTAAATCGAACTCGCTGAACCGGCGTACTGAGTGAGAGACTGTAGGTCATCCAATTTCCCATATATTTGGACTGAAAATCCCATACAAACCTTCAACTCATTTGCGCCAGCTCAGTTTTAAACCGATTGAGCTGAATCTTTCACAGATTGTTCTTCTCATCCAAAGGCACGATTCTAGAGGGTGCCCCGTGAATTTTTCCAACTTTTTTTTCTCGCCATACAAATGTGGGCCGGTCTACTGCGCAACCCTTACATGCGCTGTTGTTTTCTTGGATATCGAGGGTGCTTTTTGACAACGTGCCTTTCGATGCCACATTGGAAACTGCTCGGAGTCATGGTATATCTCCAATGATGTCTAAATGGATTTACCAAATAGTCAAAAACCGACGTCTCTTTTCGACATGGCGTCAAGCAGCGATTGAGAAATTAAGTGTTTGAGGATGCCCCCAAGAGGGAGTCTTGTCCCCACTTTTGTGGAATCTCGTGGCAGATACGCTATTGAGGCAACTCAATAATAACGGTTTCCCTGCTTATGGTTTTGCCGACGACTACCTAACATTGTAAGTCGGCACCTTTTTCGACCTGATGCAAAGCGCTCTTCAGGTAGATGAGGGTTGGTGTTGCCAATATGGCATTCTAGTAAAACATCTACATTGTATTGTTCTTTTCACGGAAAGGCGAAATGACCTTTGCGACTCTTTGATTCTGAAATCGATGTGACTGAACAGGTGAAGTACGTTGGAGTTATTCTCGATTCTGAGCTTTCCTGCACAACTCACGCTCACATTGAGCTCAGAATCAAGAAAGCTTGTATGGCCTTCGGGAAATTCCGGCAAACTTCTGATAAAACCTGGGGTCTAAAACCCAAGTATATCAAATGGATTTACACAACTGTTGTTTGACCAATATTGGCCTAAATGGATGTCTTGTGTGGTGGCAAAAGGGCAAAGTGAGAACAACCCAATCAAAATTAGGCCATCTTCAAAGGATGTGCCTAATGGCGATGTCTGGTACGTTCTCTTCAACTCCCACGGCAGCGCTTGAAGTTCTCTTTGACGTTGCTCCACTACATAATTATCTTGAACAAGAAGCACTTTCTTGCACGTGCCGCCTATGAATACCTTCACGGTTAATTAGAGGAAACTTCTGTGCCCTGTAGATCAACACACACCTCGTTGTTTCCACTTTTAGTGAATTGGGACACAGTTGTCTTAGTTCCGAGTAACCTTAGAAATGCTTGTAATTTACCGATAGAGGACATTTTCCACGTAATTTACCTATCGTAAAGAGTCGAAATTTAGTTATTTGGATGAAAGCATCCGAAACGGCGTCTTTATAATAAGGTCGAGGAATTCCTTCACAAATTCATATTTTAGAAACACTTTTCCGAGAAGTATTATTTGACGAAGTATTATTGCCATTTTTATGATAATACTTTCAAAAATTTTATCAAAAAAAAAACACCCTTACAGATCGAGAAAAATTATCACTTTTTGGATTACCTAATTGTACAAGGAAGCAAATTTTAGTAGCACTGTTTGAAAGTTTCTTCTAAGTGATAGGTATACCTCTTGCTGATATACTTATCCGATATCCCTGGATATATGTGTTCAATGTGAGAGTTGTGATAGCATTTCAACAATGTCTGGAGACACCTTAAACGGTACTATGAGTAATATTCAACAGAGACATGAGCTCACTAATCAATACATTCTTGCACTATGTATTGAAACAGAAGTTCCTTCGCCACTATCACCCGTCTTTATTGATTACTGGCAAAACTACACCATTATGGTCGTCAAAATATCTACTTAGCCAGTCACTAACCAGTACGGAAAGGGACGACCTCGCACAACAATGAAAACAAACACATCCTGCTGAAACAATTAGGCCACAATCGCTATTGAGCGGAAATTCCAGTTAATATAGTGGGAGCCTTGAACGAAGCACGAAAGTTTCCTTCCATCCATCAAAATTTCTGTTTGTTTTTAGTCAATTAACCTGCCCCCTTCCCCGGTTCACCAGCCACCCCTTCGAGACAAACAAGCATTCCAGTAGTGCGGCCGTAGAGGAAAACATTTTACATATCCAAAATGGTTCCGAACAATGACAGCAATGTCCCGCGACGTAATCGGTTTCGTTACTCACCTCTATTCAGGAATCAGGCGTAATATCTCGTTGCGTTGTTAGATGGTGAATCCTTTCCAATTCCGACACTCGCTCAAAGGGTCACTGCCGAGAAACAATGTGCCAGGAGGAAACCCCTTGTTCTGTTGTTTTTTTTTCTGCACTTCTTGGTGTTGTTCTCTCGTGTGGAGCTGGTGGTTACCCGAGATTACGTACGGCGATGGCCACTAGCAAGAAACGGCGACGAGTACGATGCAATTTTCTTATTTCGCCCCACTTGTGCCTCACTCTTCACACTACTCTCGCTCGCTCGGTGTATAGTAGGTATTGAACCACGGGATCAGGAAGCTTATTTTTACACAGCACTAGCACTTTGCACGAACGTAACTTTTTCTTCCCGTTGTCGTCGTCGTCGTCGTCGTAAGTAAGCAGAGGTACGTAACAGGAACTGGTGAGCGGGCACCCAGAAGTGTGTATAAGCAGCACTATATAGGTAGTATGGTAGGTCACCAGCACACAAATCCTCCGACGAATAACAATGTTATCGTCATCAAAGTTTTGTTGTCTTCGATAGTCTCCGATTCTCCTCCGATTCAACAACGTTTGGTCGTCTTTCTTTCCTTCACGCGTTCCTACACTCTCTATCTGTCTCCTGGTTCTGCTGGCTGGCTTGCTTGCTTGCTGATGGGCGACGTTCAAAGTTGTACGCGTTTTAGCGAGCCTCTTTCTTTCTTGTGACCGAGCTGGTCGGGTAACCGTACGGTAGGGTGATGTTGGGCTTGACTTGTTTTGTAGAAATTTCAATTTTAATTTAAGGGAAAGGAAGTGGCTTTCAGAAAAGTTTGTATTGAAAAACTTGTACAGCAAAAACAAACTTTCTAAAGAGCAAAATTATAATTAAAAAAAAAACTGATTTAATCCACCTATGGTGAACGGAACCTTAGATAATAATTAATTATCTAAGACAGAACCCTTCTAACACTTATTAAATTTATTGTCGTATTATTCGTATTTAAAATTTATTTTGTGTGATTGTGTTTTTTAGTCATTCTAGAAAATATTGTGGCCTCCAGTGGATTGGTTTCTAAAATATCATCATTGATCATGGGCTAAATTACAGAAATGCCAGATACCTCCTAGAATCTTGTATGGAATGCCAAAAATAGCTTGAACTTTGTTGTAGCTACACATCCGGTAAAAATAAACGATAAAATTCCGGGAGGTATGAATAAAGGAATTCCTAAAGAAATCCGAACGAACTTCTTGTAGGAATCTCAGGAGAAATACTTATAAAAGTCTCGGAAGAACTCACGAAGAGTCCTGGAGGAATCCCAGATGAAATCTCGGGAATAATCTGTAAAACTCGGATGAAAGAAATCCCGGGAGGCTTCCCTGAAGGAAATCCGGGAGAAAACCCAAGAAAATTCTCTGGGAACCCTTAATACAGTCTCGGGAATAATCCGT